>NW_019232731.1:49771-55389 GCF_002742605.1 Olea europaea var. sylvestris | reverse complement strand
CCCCAGGTAATGATGACCTGCAAGGGGCTGGAGGTTGAGGACTTAGGATTGGTTGTTCCGGGCGGTGATGATGCCACATGTGTCAAGCGTATTTGATTGATAGGGTGATGTGACAGGGGGTAATCATGATATTTTTCTGAGATAACGGTGGGATTGTCTGGCCTTGGAGTAAGGACCGAACTCACATTTAATTGAGGTGGGATTATCGAACTGTTTTTATTAGATCGGAGTTCAGATGTCAACAGTTACCCCCTAGGCCAGTTCTTCCATAAGGGGGCTGACCTTTTGACTTCATGGGTTCTTTTTTCAAGAAAAGTAATTATTATTATGCCAAGTGTCATGCCTGGGTAGGGATGAGCTGTACGGCATTTTTAGATAGCTTCTTTGATAAGTTTCCTGA
This sequence comes from Olea europaea var. sylvestris, assembly GCF_002742605.1. Taxonomy (NCBI): domain Eukaryota; kingdom Viridiplantae; phylum Streptophyta; class Magnoliopsida; order Lamiales; family Oleaceae; genus Olea; species Olea europaea. The sequence continues at coordinate 54,989 of NW_019232731.1, read as the reverse complement.
TGCTATGTCCTTTGGCCCAGGAGACATTTCAACCGTAGTCTTCCATCCTTTTAAATATTCAATGACTTCTCATTTTATCTTTTTACTTTACACTGTTTTTTCTCAAAGCATCAAGGAATTTCGAGCACGCCCTATCTGTCGTTTGAGTAAGGTCGTCCTTCGAGTTCCCAGGTATTCCTTTGCTTCTTCACTTAGTCCGTTTGTTTTGTTCTTTTCAATGAGTTCGGACGAGTTGAGGGTTCAATCCTGGGGAAATCAACAGGAAGAATCCATCCCTTCTACTTCTAGTTCGTTCTCGAGGTGTAGAGAGATTTTTACTCCCGTTTCTATTTCTGTTACTAACCCCGTTACTTTGGCCCGTCCTGGGGAGATAGGGCGAGATAGGGTAGACGAGGAGGTGGGTTCTCCTATGGGTAGTGAAGGGAACGATCAGTTGGAGTGGGGGGCTGGTTCTTACAGGTCAGTAGTTACAGGTGATATGTTAGCTAGTTGGAGGGCAAAATATGATGTTTCGAGTTCAGTAATTATGATAATTCCTGAACCATCTGACCGTGCTGATGTTCCCCCATGGGATGTGTAGCATTGAATTCTGTCATCCTTCAAGCCGGGCTGAGATTATCTATTCCTAGGGTTATCCGTAAGTTCTTGTCTTCTTGGGGCATAGCTCCGACCCAATTATGCCCAAATGGGTAGCGGACTTTGATCGCTACGCTTATTTTGTGGGATAGATTAGGTAACCTTGAGCTTACGATTGAGCAATTCAACTCTTTATTTACTTTTAAGGAGGATGGGAACAACTCGGGTTGGTGGTACACAAGTATTAGGCCAAGGACAGGAGGTTCTCTGGTTTTAGATACCCCCTCCTCGATTAAGAAATGGAAGGAAGAGTGGTTCTATATGTCGAGGGAGTGGAATGTTATGTAAGTAACTGCCTCTTGGTGTTTTGACCTAGATTGTATTCCGAGTGGCTCTAATTGATATCATGTTACTGTGCTGATTACAAGAGGCCTATACTGAAGAAAGACACTCAAAGGCGAGCGGAAGCAATTCGTGTATTGCCGAAGAAACAGAGATCTTGCAAATTTTTTCTCTCGAATTCCAACCTTTTCCAGGCCGGCTTGATTCAAACCAAGGTGCCGGGGCCTTCCACCATCGTAGTGTCTACATCGGTTTCGACCAGTTCAGGTCGGTTTTGATTAGTTTATTGAGGTGATATTTGTTAGAGTTGAGTACTGACATACATTTTTGTTTACAGCTCACAATTCAGAAATGTTGGGATACAAGGTGGCGAAAGCTGCGGCTGCAGCGAAGGCCAAGAAGAGGAACGTCCCAGAATGGGATGAAAGCCGTTCTGAGGAAGTGGAGGACGAGGTCCCCTTGAAGAGGAACCGTACTAGTACGCCGGCCGCACCAAGGGTCCCTGAAGCTGATCCTGCGTTGAGCTCTTCTCCTTTGGTGGTCATCACTTTGCCGTCTCCAGCTCATACCTCGTCACCTCCTGCGGCACCTGCTTCTACTTCGATTGCTCGGCAAGGATGTAGGAGAGCTGCCCGGACTTACAGAGTCCATTACTGGACAGTCTGCTAGGCCACCGTCCAGAGATCTTCCTGGATTACTAGCGAGCTCCATCTCCATCGAGGAAGGTTACTGCTGCACTTTCCCCACCTCTGCGTGATTCTGCAAACCTACTTACCAAGAGTTGGGGTGAAAGGGAACAGGGCTTCCTTAATGAGATGCCCACAGGCGAGGCCCTAGTGACTGCTCAACTCTATGGCCATCGCTCTATCCTGTACATGACGGTCGTAGCTGATAAGGTATTTTTCTTACTTCATTTTATTTGATGATTTACATATTTACGAGGTGCTTAACTTATGGATTTTAATGTAGGTGAAATCTGAGCTCGACAAACTGATGGAGGCCAAGGATCAGGCCTTGAATTTGTATAACAGCATGGAGGCTGAGAGAGCTCAGTTTGTAATAAAAGAAAAAGAATACGAGGAGAAGCTTAACACGATAGGGTTTGAGCTGAACTCGAGACTGGAGATGGAGGAGAAGTGGATGGGGGAGATTAGAGCTCTGAGAGAGGAGGCCGGTTGTAGGGCTGAGACTGAGAAGAAGAGGATTGAAGAAGAGAGAGTTCGGACTAAGGAGGTTGTGGAGAAGGTACGGGAGGCAAATGAGAGAGCAAGAGAGGTGATGCGTAGAGTTGAGGAGGCTGAATCTAGGGCTGCGAGGGCAGTGGAGACTTGGAGGTTGTCCTCCAAGTTTGACACTCTTGCTCATGATGCTTACGTCGTGGGTCTGGAGGAAGTAGTAAAACACATTCGTAGAGAGAGGCCAGGGTTCGACGTGGGTTTCCTTGAGGAGGCTGTGAAAGAGCAGAAGGAAGAGCTTCAGCGTTTGTCGGAAGCGGTAAAGGTTTGGATTTCTCCTGCTGATGAAAATGATGTCGCTCCTCACGAAGACCTCTCTTTCCCTAGCTTTTCTTAGGACATTTTTTGGATTTGTGATGAATTTGTTAAATTTTATGGATATCTTGTTTATGCTTCGAAGATAAGCCGAACTCTATTTTGAATGCTTATGAAAATGCATATTTTTTTTGTGGGGTCTAAATTTTATTGCTTATTTCATCCTTTCGTGAATTTTTAATGATGGAATGTCTTCTAGTCAGCATATATGACAGAACTCATAAGTCACGCGAACCTGGATCGGCCTGAACATGTTGCTGGGCTTCGTAGAATTTCCAAATAGGAATTTTCGCTAAGGGTCATAGTATTTACAACCTTAGATTGGCCTGCGTATGTAGCAGGACTTTGTAAGATTTCTTAGGAGGAATGTCCACTAAGGATAACACGTACAGCCTTAGATCGGCATGCATAAGTAGCAGGGCTTTGTAAGATTCCTTAAGAGGAATGTTTACTAAGGGTAACACGTACAACCTTAGATTGGCCTGCGTAAGTAGCAGGACTTTGTAAGATTCCTTAGGAGGAATGTTCACTAAGGGTCATAGCACTTACGATCTTAGATCGGTCTATGTATGGAGCAGAACTTTGTAAAATTCGTTAGGAGGAATGTCCACTAACGGTAACACGTACAGCCTTAGATCGGCCTGGGTATGTAGCAGGGCTTTGTAAGATTTTTTAGGAGGAATGTCCACTAAGGGTCGCAGCACTTACGCCCTTAGATCAGTATGCGTATGGAGCAGGGCTTTGTAAGATTCCTTAGGAGGAATGTCCACTAAGGGTAACACGTACAACCTTAGATCGGCCTGTGTAAGATTCCTTATGAGGAATGTCTACTAAGGGTAATACGTACAGCCTTAGATCGACCTGCTTATGTAGCAGGGTTTTGTAAGATTCCTTAGGAGGAATATCCACTAAGGGTAACACGTACAGCCTTAGATCGGCTTACGTATGTAGCAGGGTTTTGTAAGATTCCTTAGGAGGAATATCCACTAAGGGTAACACGTACAGCCTTAGATCGGCTTACGTATGTAGCAGGGTTTTGTAAGATTCCTTAGGAGGAATGTCCACTAAGGATAATACGTACAGCTTTAGATCGGCCTGCGTATGTAACAAGGCTTTGTAAGATTTCTTAGGAGGAATGCCCACTAAGGGTAACACTACAGCCTTAGATCGACCTGCGTATGGAGCAAGACTTTGTAAGATTCCTTCGTGAACGTCTTGCAGGGCATGCTGAGCTTCTTCTTCATTTAAACACCTTAACAAAGGTGTAGATATATCCGTTTATATAGTACATCATCAATGAGTATATACCTGACCGACCTGATTCGAAGCTTTCTAGCCTCAGTAAAATTTTCAGGACATTTCCCGATTTTTAGGTAGGTGATGATCTCATCCTGCCAGGTTGGTTTGTGATCTATCATCATATGGACCACTTTCTCCAGCTCGGTAGACGGTAGGGATATTCTTCCCACGGGAATGCTATCGAATTCTTTAATTCCCTCAATGGTGGCTAGCCGGGCCAGTGCGTCGGCGTGACCGTTCTGCGATCGAGGAATTTGCTTGAATTCGGTGGTGTTGAACCTTTCAAGTTCTTTTCATACAACTTGTAGATAGTTGTCAATTCTTACTTCTTTCGCCATATATATACCGTTGACCTGATTTACGACTAGTTGAGAGTCGTTGTGTATGATCAGGTCAGAAATCCCTAACCCTGAGGCCATCCTTGTGCCAGCAATGAGAGCTACGTACTCTGCCTCATTGTTTGAGGCTTTAAAGTTAAATGGCAAGACTTCGCAGAATATGCGATGTTCAGGGCTGATTAATATGACGCCTGCCCCAGATCTTTCTCCAATGGATGAACTGTCGATATAAAGTCTCCATAGGGTTTCTTCTTGTAGTTCCTCGATTCGGACGTTGCACAACTCAGAGACAAAGTCGGCGAGTGCTTGGCCCTTGATGGAGGAACGTGGCGTGTATTTGATGTCGAATTGCCCGAGCTCGACTGCCCATTTTACCATCTGACCTGAAATGTCGGGTCTTTGTAGTGTTTGCCTTAATGGAGAGTTGATGAGGACCTCAATGGGGTGTTCCAAGAAATATGGCCTTAGTTTTCGCGCGGCCATCAGCAGGGTAAATGCCAGTTTATCTACAGGTGAATATCTGAGCTCGGCTTCGTGAAGTGCCTTGTTTACGTAATAGACTGGGTGTTGAACACCGTTCTCTTATCGGGTTAGAACCGCACTAATGGCGTGTTCTGAAACAGATAAATAAAGCTTCAGGGCCTCACCGACCTTAGGTTTTGAAAGCAACGGAGGCTGAGCTAGTTGTCTCTTTAGCTCGTTAAAGGCATCCTGGCATTCTTTGGTCCACTCGAACTTCTTTCTTCCTCATAACGTGTCAAAGAAGGGTTTGCAACGGTCCGTAGACTTGGAGACGAACCGGCTGAGAGCGGCAATCCTTCCGGTTAAACTTTGTACCTCTCTAGGTTTAGTTGGAGGCCTTATTTGGATGACAGCTTGTATTTTTTCAGGATTTGCCTCGATTCCTCGGTTGTTCACAATGTAACCTAGGAATCTTCCAGAGCTGACCCCGAAAGCACATTTCCTTGGGTTCATCTTTATTCCATACTTCCTCAGTATATCCAACATCTCGGTCAGGTGCTGACAGTGATCCTTGGCCTTGATGATTTTGACCAGCATATCGTTAACATACACTTCCATTTGATCTGTTGGGAAAACATGGAATTCACTAGT
>NW_019232731.1:18647-48587 GCF_002742605.1 Olea europaea var. sylvestris | reverse complement strand
TAGATTTTTTATTTTTATTTTTACTTGTCTCCCCTGACTCCGTCCATGTATATACTTGAAGTTAATAATGTTGTGAAAATATATTAAATATTAAGTACTAGCAATAAATTTCCTAGCGCATCTAATAAACAGTAAATAATTTGTAGTATCATCGATAGGTGGTAGTGAACTCTAAACCAAACAATTACAATAATTTGAGAGCACGTCATATGATATTTCATATTTTAGTTTTGTTACCTCTTTATTTACAATAAAATGTGTTTACGTCAAAATTAGTAAGGCTAATCTTAAACCAACTTTAAGAAAAATGGGCGATTTATTGTTGAAAAAAGACCACAAAATATGTTTAGAGAGTGTAATTATGCCTTGAGTTGTTGTATGAAATCACTTGCCCTTTACAAGAGTCTTATTCAACTATTTATACACAGTTTCAGCCGACATTACATCAAATCAGTCAAATCAGCAACTGTACCGAGCTTGGAACTTGGGTCACTGGATTCTCATGTGATTGGTCGATGAGGCCGGTGGTTACGTGTCAATGTTTTCCCCAGGTAATGATGACCTGCTAGGGGCTGGAGGTTGAGGACTTAGGATTGGTTGTTCCGGGCGGTGATGATGCCACATGTGTCAAGCGTATTTGATTGATAGGGTGATGTGATAGGGGGTAATCATGATATTTTTCTGAGATAACGGCGGGATTGTCTGGCCTTGGAGTAAGGACCGAACTCACATTTAATTGAGGTGGGATTAGCGAACTGTTTTTATTAGATCGGAGTTCAGATGTCAACAGTTACCCCCTAGGTCAATTCTTCCATAAGGGGGCTGACCTTTTGACTTCATGGGTTCTTTTTTCAAGAAAAGTAATTATTATTATGCCAAGTGTCATGTCTGGGTAGGGATGAGCTGTACGGCATTTTTAGATAGCTTCTTTGATAAGTTTCCTGATGCTATGTCCTTTGGCCCAGGAGACATTTCAACCGTAGTCTTCCATCCTTTTAAATATTTAATGACTTCTCATTTTATCTTTTTACTTTACACTGTTTTTTCTCAAAGCATCAAGGAATTTCGAGCACGCCCTATCTGTCGTTTGAGTAAGGTCGTCCTTCGAGTTCCCAGGTATTCCTTTGCTTCTTCACTTAGTCCGTTTGTTTTGTTCTTTTCAATGAGTTCGGACGAGTTGAGGGTTCAATCCTGGGGAAATCAACAGGAAGAATCCATCCCTTCTACTTCTAGTTCGTTCTCGAGGTGTAGAGAGATTTTTACTCCCGTTTCTATTTCTGTTACTAACCCCGTTACTTTGGCCCGTCCTGGAGAGATAGGGCGAGATAGGGTAGACGAGGAGGTGGGTTCTCCTATGGGTAGTGAAGGGAACGATCAGTTGGAGTGGGGGGCTGGTTCTTACAGGTCAGTAGTTACAGGTGATATGTTAGCTAGTTGGAGGGCAAAATATGATGTTTCGAGTTCAGTAATTATGATAATTCCTGAACCATCTGACCGTGCTGATGTTCCCCCATGGGATGTGTAGCATTGAATTCTGTCATCCTTCAAGCCGGGCTGAGATTATCTATTCCTAGGGTTATCCGTAAGTTCTTGTCTTCTTGGGGCATAGCTCCGACCCAATTATGCCCAAATGGGTAGCGGACTTTGATCGCTACGCTTATTTTGTGGGATAGATTAGGTAACCTTGAGCTTACGATTGAGCAATTCAACTCTTTATTTACTTTTAAGGAGGATGGGAACAACTCGGGTTGGTGGTACACAAGTATTAGGCCAAGGACAGGAGGTTCTCTGGTTTTAGATACCCCCTCCTCGATTAAGAAATGGAAGGAAGAGTGGTTCTATATGTCGAGGGAGTGGAATGTTATGTAAGTAACTGCCTCTTGGTGTTTTGACCTAGATTGTATTCCGAGTGGCTCTAATTGATATCATGTTACTGTGCTGATTACAAGAGGCCTATACTGAAGAAAGACACTCAAAGGCGAGCGGAAGCAATTCGTGTATTGTCGAAGAAACAGAGATCTTGCAAATTTTTTCTCTCGAATTCCAACCTTTTCCAGGCCGGCTTGATTCAAACCAAGGTGCCGGGGCCTTCCACCATCGTAGTGTCTACATCGGTTTCGACCAGTTCAGGTCGGTTTTGATTGGTTTATTGAGGTGATATTTGTTAGAGTTGAGTACTGACATACATTTTTGTTTACAGCTCACAATTCAGAAATGTTGGGATACAAGGTGGCGAAAGCTGCGGCTGCAGCGAAGGCCAAGAAGAGGAACGTCCCAGAATGGGATGAAAGCCGTTCTGAGGAAGTGGAGGATGAGGTCCCCTTGAAGAGGAACCGTACTGGTACGCCGGCCGCACCAAGGGTCCCTGAAGCTGATCCTGCGTTGAGCTCTTCTCCTTTGGTGGTCATCACTTTGCCGTCTCTAGCTCATACCTCGTCACCTCCTGCGGCACCTGCTTCCACTTCGATTGCTCGGCAAGGATGTAGGAGAGCTGCCCGGACTTACAGAGTCCATTACTGGACAGTCTGCTAGGCCACCGTCCAGAGATCTTCCTGGATTACTAGCGAGCTCCATCTCCATCGAGGGAGGTTACTGCTGCACTTTCCCCACCTCTGCGTGATTCTGCAAACCTACTTACCAAGAGTTGGGGTGAAAGGGAACAGGGCTTCCTTAATGAGATGCCCACAGGCGAGGCCCCAGTGACTGCTCAACTCTATGGCCATCGCTCTATCCTGTACATGACGGTCGTAGCTGATAAGGTATTTTTCTTACTTCATTTTATTTGATGATTTACATATTTACGAGGTGCTTAACTTATGGATTTTAATGTAGGTGAAATCTGAGCTCGACAAACTGATGGAGGCCAAGGATCAGGCCTTGAATTTGTATAACAGCATGGAGGCTGAGAGAGCTCAGTTTGTAATAAAAGAAAAAGAATACGAGGAGAAGCTTAACACGATAGGGTTTGAGCTGAACTCGAGACTGGAGATGGAGGAGAAGTGGATGGGGGAGATTAGAGCTCTGAGAGAGGAGGCCGGTTGTAGGGCTGAGACTGAGAAGAAGAGGATTGAAGAAGAGAGAGTTCGGACTAAGGAGGTTGTGGAGAAGGTACGGGAGGCAAATGAGAGAGCAAGAGAGGTGATGCGTAGAGTTGAGGAGGCTGAATCTAGGGCTGCGAGGGCAGTGGAGACTTGGAGGTTGTCCTCCAAGTTTGACACTCTTGCTCAGGATGCTTACGTCGTGGGTCTGGAGGAAGTAGTAAAACACATTCGCAGAGAGAGGCCAGGGTTCGACGTGGGTTTCCTTGAGGAGGCTGTGAAAGAGCAGAAGGAAGAGCTTCAGCGTTTGTCGGAAGCGGTAAAGGTTTGGATTTCTCCTGCTGATGAAAATGATGTCGCTCCTCACGAAGACCTCTCTTTCCCTAGCTTTTCTTAGGACATTTTTTGGATTTGTGATGAATTTGTTAAATTTTATGGATATCTTGTTTATGCTTCGAAGATAAGCCGAACTCTATTTTGAATGCTTATGAAAATGCATATTTTTTTTGTGGGGTCTAAATTTTATTGCTTATTTCATCCTTTCGTGAATTTTTAATGATGGAATGTCTTCTAGTCAGCATATATGACAGAACTCATAAGTCACGCGAACCTGGATCGGCCTGAACATGTTGCTGGGCTTCGTAGAATTTCCAAATAGGAATTTTCGCTAAGGGTCATAGTATTTACAACCTTAGATTGGCCTGCGTATGTAGCAGGACTTTGTAAGATTTCTTAGGAGGAATGTCCACTAAGGATAACACGTACAGCCTTAGATCGGCATGCATAAGTAGCAGGGCTTTGTAAGATTCCTTAAGAGGAATGTTTACTAAGGGTAACACGTACAACCTTAGATTGGCCTGCGTAAGTAGCAGGACTTTGTAAGATTCCTTAGGAGGAATGTTCACTAAGGGTCATAGCACTTACGATCTTAGATCGGTCTATGTATGGAGCAGAACTTTGTAAAATTCTTTAGGAGGAATGTCCACTAACGGTAACACATACAGCCTTAGATCGGCCTGGGTATGTAGGAGGGCTTTGTAAGATTTTTTAGGAGGAATGTCCACTAACGGTAACACGTACAGCCTTAGATCGGCCTGGGTATGTAGGAGGGCTTTGTAAGATTTTTTAGGAGGAATGTCCACTAAGGGTCGCAGCACTTACGCCCTTAGATCAGTATGCGTATGGAGCAGGGCTTTGTAAGATTCCTTAGGAGGAATATCCACTAAGGGTAACACGTACAGCCTTAGATCGGCTTACGTATGTAGCAGGGTTTTGTAAGATTCCTTAGGAGGAATGTCCACTAAGGATAATACGTACAGCTTTAGATCGGCCTGCGTATGTAACAAGGCTTTGTAAGATTTCTTAGGAGGAATGCCCACTAAGGGTAACACTACAGCCTTAGATCGGCCTGCGTATGGAGCAAGGCTTTGTAAGATTCCTTCGTGAACGTCTTGCAGGGCATGCTGAGCTTCTTCTTCATTTAAACACCTTAACAAAGGTGTAGATATATCCGTTTATATAGTACATCATCAATGAGTATATACCTGACCGACCTGATTCGAAGCTTTCTAGCCTCTGTAAAATTTTCAGGACATTTCCCGATTTTTAGGTAGGTGATGATCTCATCCTGCCAGGTTGGTTTGGGATCTATCATCATATGGACCACTTTCTCCAGCTCGGTAGACGGTAGGGATATTCTTCCCACGGGAATGCTATCGAATTCTTTAATTCCCTCAATGGTGGCTAGCCGGGCCAGTGCGTCGGCGTGACCGTTCTGCGATCGAGGAATTTGCTTGAATTCGGTGGTGTTGAACCTTTCAAGTTCTTTTCATACAACTTGTAGATAGTTGTCAATTCTTACTTCTTTCGCCATATATATACCGTTGACCTGATTTACGACTAGTTGAGAGTCGTTGTGTATGATCAGGTCAGAAATCCCTAACCCTGAGGCCATCCTTGTGCCAGCAATGAGAGCTACGTACTCTGCCTCATTGTTTGAGGCTTTAAAGTTAAATGGCAAGACTTCGCAGAATATGCGATGTTCAGGGCTGATTAATATGACGCCTGCCCCAGATCTTTCTCCGATGGATGAACTGTCGATATAAAGTCTCCATAGGGTTTCTTCTTGTAGTTCCTCGATTCGGACGTTGCACAACTCAGAGACAAAGTCGACGAGTGCTTGGCCCTTGATGGAGGAACGTGGCGTGTATTTGATGTCGAATTGCCCGAGCTCGACTGCCCATTTTACCATCTGACCTGAAATGTCGGGTCTTTGTAGTGTTTGCCTTAATGGAGAGTTGATGAGGACCTCAATGGGGTGTTCCAAGAAATATGGCCTTAGTTTTCGCGCGGCCATCAGCAGGGTAAATGCCAGTTTATCTACAGGTGAATATCTGAGCTCGGCTTCGTGAAGTGCCTTGTTTACGTAATAGACTGGGTGTTGAACACCGTTCTCTTATCGGGTTAGAACCGCACTAATGGCGTGTTCTGAAACAGATAAATAAAGCTTCAGGGCCTCACCGACCTTAGGTTTTGAAAGCAACGGAGGCTGAGCTAGTTGTCTCTTTAGCTCGTTAAAGGCATCCTGGCATTCTTTGGTCCACTCGAACTTCTTTCTTCCTCATAACGTGTCAAAGAAGGGTTTGCAACGGTCCGTAGACTTGGAGACGAACCGGCTGAGAGCGGCAATCCTTCCGGTTAAACTTTGTACCTCTCTAGGTTTAGTTGGAGGCCTTATTTGGATGACAGCTTGTATTTTTTCAGGATTTGCCTCGATTCCTCGGTTATTCACAATGTAACCTAGGAATCTTCCAGAGCTGACCCCGAAAGCACATTTCCTTGGGTTCATCTTTATTCCATACTTCCTCAGTATATCCAACATCTCGGTCAGGTGCTGACAGTGATCCTTGGCCTTGATAATTTTGACCAGCATATCGTTAACATACACTTCCATTTGATCTGTTGGGAAAACATGGAATTCACTAGTCGTTGGTAGGTCGCACCAGCGTTTTTGGGACCAAATGACATTACTCTATAGCAGTAAAGACCTAGGTTAGTTACAAACGAGGTATGTTCTTGATCTGGGCCATACATCGGTATTTGGTTATATCCGAAATACACGTCCATGAAGCTGAGTAGATCGTGTCCGAAAGTGGCGTCCACCATTTGATCTATTCTTGACAAAGAAAAACTGTCTTTTGGGCATGCTTTGTTGAGGTCGGTGAAATCTATGCATACCCTCCAATCTTCGTTGTGTTTTTTCACAAGGACCGAATTTGGAACCCACTTCGGGTATTTGGCCTCACGGAGGAAACCGTTATGCAACAGGTTTTGCACCTTCTTATTGAGTGTTTCATATCTTTCAAGGTTCAGAGGTCATCGTTTTTGCTGCTTTAGCCGAACTGAAGGATCTACCTGTAATTTGTGGCATGCGATGTTGGGGTCTATTCCTCTCATGTCCCCGTGATTCCAGGCGAAGACATCAAGGTTTTGTCTAAGGAAGGCCACAATTTCGTTTCGGGTGGATGGCTGTAGCTCACGCCTGACTTTGAGCTCCTTTGTTGGGTCCTTGGCACAGACTTGAACTCTTTTTAGTTTTTCGATGGGTTCTCCTCCTTCGATCCTGGTCCGCGGGTCTAGAAGAATGAGCTCGAATTTCCATACGTTTGCCTTATGCACTCACAGGAAGTTGCGTTGATGGCTGGTACAGGTTTCCCTCATGGCGATCGTTTGAGGGTCCTGCCGTCGTAGAGAATTTGGTGGTGTATTCGTTTCATGAGGGTGGGTGTGAAATGAATTTCTGGAACTTGAGCTATGACTCATGGCTCTCGGATTTTGTGGAGAGAATGGAACTATTTTTCACAATTAGGGCCCTCATTCTAGCACCAAACTGTTGACGTCAAAATTAACAAGGGTAATGTTAAGCTAACTTTAAGAAAAAAATGGCGATTTATTGTTGAAAAAAGACCACGAAATATGTTTAAAGAGTGTAATTATGTCTTGAATTGTTGTATGAAATCACTTGCCCTTTACAAGAGTCTTATTCAACTATTTATACATAATTTCAGTCGACATTACATCAAATCAGCAACAGTACCGAACTCGGAACTCAGGTCGTCGGATTCTCATATGATCGGTCGATGAGGCCGGTAGCCATGTGTCAATATTTTCCCCAGGTAATGATGACCTGCAAGGGGCTGGAGGTTGAGGACTTAGGATTGGTTGTTCCGGACGGTGATAATGTCACCTGTGTCAAGTGTATTTGATTGATAGGGTGATGTGACAAGGGGTAATCATGATGTTTTTCTGAGATAACGGCTGGATTGTCCGACCTTGGAGTAAGGATCGAATTCACATTTAACTGGGGTGGGGTTAGCAAACTGTTTTTATTATATCAGAGTTCGAATGTCAACAAAATGCATTGATAATATAACTTCTTTATAGAAGTATTTAGGAAACGACAGTGAGATTATTTTGATAGGAAGTATTTGATAAAAGTAAAGACAACATTACATAGAAAACTTTGATTGCTCAGATTTTTGTGAGGGACTAAACTTGAATGCGGAAAGGGATATTTATAAGAGGATGAAAACTAGAGATTTTTTTTTTTTATAAAGTTACTTAGAATTTTCTTTTCTTTTCTGAAATTAGATTATGAAATATAAATTTATTGTGCAAGATAAACTTTAAGACGGGTCAATAATTTTGGAAAAGATAAAACACCTTTAAAATAAGCAATTATTGTCTTTTAAAAATAAGTTGTGACAGGAATTGATGAGAGTGAAGTGGGTCAGAAGTGTTTTCTCTTGGTCAAAAAGATCTAATGTCGAACTCCCATCCACATATATATGGAATTATTTGCATTATCCAAGAAAAAGCTGCGGTCATCTAATAATTGGATCTTTATTGGGTTTGGAGCCCCACTGTCTCCTGACCCGATGGAAATGGGGCTCTTTTCCGCTCCTCCACAAATTTGCCATCGAAACAAATAAAAAAAGTTAAAATGTTATCGATCTTGTTATTTAATTATTTTTAATATAATTTTACAACACAAACCAGATCAATGACAAAATATAAAAATAAAAAACACGCATTAAATATTCATTGGACAGTCTAAAAAAAAAGAACCACATAAGTGCAGCCAACACAACACTGTCAAAAACTCTTGTTCAAGCAGCAATATTCTTTTTAATATCACTAAGGGCCTTAGATTTTCTAAAATAAATTTTATGAAATTTTTTTAATTTATTATTAAAAGTACAAAAAATTATAAGTTCACGTGTAAAATTACTTTATTGAATAAATGTGTAATTAGGAAAAAGTGTTTCGAGAAAAATAATTTTAACATCTGTTTGATGTAAATTTTTTAGAATAAATTTTGTGAATAGACTTTCCTAGGGAGAATATATGGTTCAAAAGTAAAAAAAAACTATCAGTCCACGTTAAAATTATTTTATTAGAGAATATTGAAAACGAGTTTGAAAAAATTGAATTTGAAAAAAAAAGTTATACAAAACAGGATTAAATATTTTTGTAATATTATTGGGTATGTATCAATTTTTTTTTAATAGTCGCACTTTTACAAATGAGCATGTCGTGTTAAGTTAAATATTACGGCTAAATCATTTGCTTCCAATTTCGAGTAGTTGGGAGGTTTTTGAATTTTGATTTCGAGCTTCTTCTATAGACTCTAACAGGTGTGATCGAGTTCAGTTAACATAATAACATTTATCTCATCTTGAATAATTTTTGCTCTTCTCATGCAAGTCATAACCTCTCTTTAAACAAAATGACAGAATTTATACACGATTATTCAAAAAAATCTAAATTCTTTATTGCACAAAACAGGTAAATTCTGATGTATCATCGGTAAAAACCGAAAAACAAAAATAATAGATAGCTCGAAGATGCTAACGTAAGCAGCTGCGCGTGCTAGCCTGTCTGAAAGCTGTAAGACTGACTGTCTGGTAACGTATAATCCAGGAATTCGAATTTTCGAACTCAACTTTTATCAGATTAGCACGTCTTTTCACACCAAAATATGAATATTTTACTGCTATAAACCCATTTTCATTTTTACGAGAACGAGACAAAGATATGAAAAGCAAAAGAAGGCTCTGCAAAAAGAGAAAAAGGTGAATTCTGTTGTAAATCACGATCCCATTCCAGTATATATATAAGTAAAAGTTTTGCTTTTTCTTTGCATTTACAGTGGGAATTTTAGATGCTGTTCAAGACTGAACGTGACAAAGAGAAACAGTGGGATTAGGGTGAGTAATAGGAATATGAAAATGGTGTCGGAGGAGTTTGTCTCTACGCCGCCGCCGCCCCGCCGTTCTCCTGCCACCACCCCCAAATTCTGTAACTCTTTTACTAACCGGTATTGGGTTTACTCTTTTTTCATCATTATCACTTTGTTTTCACATTTTTCATCGGTTTCTTTGAGGGAATTCATAGTTTGATTTTCTTCTTCTTTGTAAATACTGAACATCCATTGTTGGCATGCTTGACATTGTAAATTGGATGATACTGTTAAGCTTTAAACAAGTTACAATCTTGTCCTTAATTTGGAGGTATTCAACTAACTCGTCCACTGGATTCATGTTTCAGGACAAATCACTTGTAGAAATTTATTGAACATGTTCAAAAGCAGCCTTTTAAGTCTCGGAAGGAGTTTGAGGCTTTTCAAAAGCTTTGCCAAACGGACCCTTAGTGAATGAAAAACTTGAACCAAGTTCTTTTGGTGATCAATTCATCTAGAGGAGTTAGAGAAGATCACTTGCATTCATTTAAATTGTATTCGATTGTCAAAATCTAAAGATTTATCCATCTTTACTTGAATCTTACCTATTTGGTGAATGTTAACAGTTTACATCTAATGGAAAACTTCATCTTTTTATGTAATCTATGTTTTATGATTTTGTTCTTTTATCGACTTATTGTCTAGACTCATCCGGAAATTAATTCCTGAATCATATAATTCCATTAGTGAAAGAACAATGTGGCTCCTGGTTTTTGATGTAATGGTAGATCGTTTTGCATTATAAATCAGAAGTTTTCTAGACTCCAGACATGTTTCTAATTCACTAATGATATTTCCGATGATTCGGTTTTCTTGCACGCAGCATTTTCTCGGACGTTGCTTGTGATATTACGATAGTTGTCAACGGAGAATCGTTTCTACTGCACAAGGTAATTTCTAAATGTCACGTCATGGCCAAAGTTTGTACTACTAAAGATCCAAATCAGCATAGCATTGCCTTTTTTTCTTGAGTATCCATGCATCATCATAGTTCGTGTCATGGCTCGTTTTTAATAACACTCGTGTTTTGGAGCAAGTGGATCCAAAAAACACGTTGCTGGGATTTAACGCGAAGTGAAAAGTTTTGAATTTCACACTCACCATATAACTTCGGTGTATCTAAATTTTTTACGACTTATCAATTTTATTGTGTTATTTCTGGTATACAATAGTTTCCCCTGGTTTCTCTGAGTGGAAAGATCCGAAAGCTGGTGGCAGATGCAAAAGACTCGACTCTGTCAAAACTGGAACTCTCTAACCTTCCAGGAGGACCTCAAACATTTGAGCTTGCAGCTAAGTTTTGTTATGGAATGAATTTCGAGATCACAACTGCAAATGTTGCACAACTACGGTGCACTGCAGAGTGCTTGGAAATGACTGAATATTATCGTGAAGAAAACCTTATTTCACGTACAGAATCCTATCTGAACGAAGTTGTTTGCCAAAGTATTGAAAAATCCGTGGAGGTTTTATCCATCTGTGAGAACTTACTACCCATTTCTGAGGAAGTGGGAATTCCTGAAATCTGTATCGATGCTATTGCGAGGAATGCTTGTAAAGAGCAGTTGGTATCGGGTTTGTCTCGTTTAGATTGTAACAGTGGAGTGTTAGAACTCAAAGATAGATGCATTGAGTGGTGGATCGAAGATCTCTCGCTATTGAGGATTGATTTTTATCGTAGAGTGATCTGTGCCCTAGGACATACCGGCGTTCGAACAGATAGCATTATTGCATCTTTGATGCATTATGCTCAAATATTTCTGAAGGGTATTGGGAAACCCCAAATTTGGAATCCGGCAAGGACAAATACTAGCATAATCGAAAATGGCCAGAAGACTATAGTTGAAACTCTTGTAACTCTGCTGCCTACAGAGAAGAGTACATCCATTCCAATAAATTTTTTATTTGGGATGTTGAGAGTTGCAACCATGGTGGATGCTACCTTAGCCTGTAGGCTTGAGCTTGAAAGACGGATTGCTTCTCGACTAGAAATGGCTTTACTCGATGATCTCCTTGTACCGTCAGTTCAGACAGGTGACTCATTATTTGACGTTGACACTATCCATCGGATTCTGGTGCACTTTGTGCAACGGATGGAAGAGGAAGAGAATGACGAATATGGATATGAATCAGCAGACATTAGTTCTTCGAGTCAAGGCTCAATGTTGAAAGTTGGACGGCTTGTTGATGCATATTTAGCTGAAATCGCTCCAGATCCTCATTTGAGTCTTCAAAAATTCACGAACGTGATTGAGGTACTGCCTGAGTATGCTCGTGTTATAGACGATGGACTATACAGAGCTATTGATATTTATTTGAAGGTAGATTTTGATTTCTCAAACTTCACATTAAGCACACAAGATTATCTGTCAATTCAATGACGTTGTTCTTTGGCTGATTGATCAGGCTCATCCGGTGCTGAATGAACCCGAGTGTAAGAAGCTATGCAAGTTCATAGACTGTCAAAAGCTCTCTAAAGAAGCCTGCAATCACGCTGCACAGAATGATCGGCTCCCAGTCCACATGATTGTCCGAGTTCTCTATTTCGAGCAGGTTCGTTTGAAGAATGCTTTGTCGGGAAGTTCTGGGGATGGATTAATATCACAAAAAATTAGCAGCGGGGTTCCGAGTGCAGCCATGTCGCCCCGTGATACTTATGCTTCTTTGAGGAGAGAAAATCGAGAACTGAAGCTCGAGATATCAAGAATGCGAGTAAGGCTTAGTGATCTTGAGAAGGAACAAGTGGTTATGAAACAAGGGATGATGGATAAGTCGAACCACGGAAGGACTTTGTTAACTTCAATATCGAAGGGGTTTGGAAGAATCGGTATATTTGGAGGGCAAGCTGGCAGAAAGCAACAAAAGTCCGGGAGGAAGTCGAGGGCACCAGAAGGAAGAACCGGCAGGAGTAGGAGGTACTCTGTTTCCTAAGCTAGACGTCGATAAATTGTTAACATATGTACCTTGGAGATTCATGAAGTGAATTTCGACTAATGGGTCGAGATCTTTATGACATAATCCGGAGTTGCGATGTTTCATATTCCAGTTGGATTCTGTATAAGGTCATAGCACCATCTTGGGGCACTGCTCAATCATTGTAAAAAAATATTGGTTTTGTACACATTTCTACGTTGTGTTAGACAACACTACATAGAACGACTAACAAGATTTTTAAGGGCAAACCCACGAAAATACTTTATAAAGCTATAGCAAAAAAAGGTTAGTTTCTCTATCTTTGCTTCAAAGGAAGATTCAGAAGTGGGCTCCATTTCATGAAAGATGAATTTGCATCATAATGCATAACATGATGATGGAGACTCGGAAGCTTGGACTTGCACCATTTCACCCTGCTATCTTGAATCAGAAATTTTGAATTGTAGGAGCAAAAGATGCGTAACACTCGGAGAATACTTGGGAATTGGGATAATGATGTCAAGATCTTATTGGACCTTTCAATAGATAGTTGGAGCGAAAAACACCTTTAATAATGTTTCAATGTCTTTTACTACAATCATGAAAGCCATGCTTTTTTACACGAGTCAAAGTTATCGTCGATTACCATTATTTGTCATATCTTTAGAATATCGAGTCCGAGTCTTAGGGAGGGTATGCTCACTCAAGGACCTCAATTCTCATTAGAAGGCCGTACATCCCGTTGGATTCGAAGGATATTTGGCTCCTCAAGGCTTCTATTAATTTCGAGTCCCTTTCCTATTTAATAATATATAATATAATAAAGACGAGTAAGGAAGTGTTGTAAAACTCCTACGTTTGAAGTTCAATGTACAATAGTAGATGGATATGTGTTGTAAGTGAGAATAGGAAAATAGTGGAATGGATGGCTATCCTTCCCGGAGCCAGGCTGAAAAACTTGACCACATCCAGCCATGGGCTCGACACGCGAGCCCAGCAATTGTGCGTTGGCGTGTGACCACTAATTAGAACTATGTTTGGCCAACCAAAGTCAAATGTACTCTTTGATCAAAGATAAAAAGTATTTATCCTTTTAGAACCCACGATCATTTGCACGAACAATTTGTCCTTTAGGACTTGATTAACCGAATTTTCTCCCTTGAATTATCTGTGTCAATGGATTAGTTTGATAGTGAAACTTGAGATATGCATTTTCTTTTATAGTTCATATTTTGGATCAGTTTCATCCATATAGTAATCAGATGAATTGAGTTTTAGACATTAAAACTTTAAGTAAATATTTATTTCAAATAAGTTGGGATTTGTTATTTGTTTCTTACTTATAAATGAAACATCGCTTATTCTGATGTGTGAGCTTATATTGTCATTGCATTTTTATTTTTATTTTTATTTTTTTGTTGTATAACTTTTTAATTTACTAAAGTTTCTCAACGTTTGCTTATTGTCACGCTTACTTTCTTTTAGAACCCTAGTTCATTTATACTAACAATTTTGAGCGTAAAACTTGAGACATGCATTTTCGTTAATAGTTCATATCTTGGATTAGATTCATCCATATGGTAATCAGATGAATTGAGTTTTACACATGAAAATGTTAAGTAAATATTTTATTTTCAAATGCATTGGGATTTTTGTTATTTGTTTCTTATAAGTGAAACATCGCTTATTCTTATTCTTATGTGAGCTTATACTGTTATCGCATTTCTTTTTTTCTTTTTTCTGTTATACAACTTTTTAATTTACTAAAGTTTTTCAGTGTTTGCTTATTGTCACACTTATTTTCTGGTTTTTTTTTTTTGTCCCATTCTTATCCTCAATTTTTAGTACATCTATTATTAGATGTGAACATGGTCCAGTTTGGTTCGATTCTAACGAGAATTGAACTGAATCCGAAATTTTCGAGTATTTAGTAAGTGAAATTGTCAGGTCCAAATTTAATTATGAAACCATTCGAGTTCAGTTTAATTCGGTTCGGTTTGGTTCCATTTGATTTATATGTTCTAAACTATAATTAATTTTTTTAATATTTAAAAAAGCTACATTAATTCAACTAATGACATGATCAATCTTAGCTATTATAAAATAACGTAGTCCAATCTTATATATCTTTTGTATATCTCTTTGTTGAGTTTTTCACAGATTTGATTATTAAAATCACAGAAAAATAAAGATATTGAGCTTACAATAATTAAGAAATGGGCTGTCAAGTTTCACTTCGATTTATCTATAATGGTAAAAACGACACTACGGTAAATAACAGGTTTAGGTAAAACTTATGTCAATTAGATTAAGTTGTACTTGGACTGAAAATTAGAAATAAGAAAATAATATTTTTGGATTTGAGTTAAATTAACTAGTTAGAAAATTTATTTTAAAATAAAATAATTAGACTTATTTAAAATAAATAAATTTTAAAAAATAGGGAGATTTGGTTCTTCGATTCTTCATTGAAAATCGAACCATACTTGTCGATTCTTAATTCAGATTCTCATTCAAGTATTTAATTTAAAAGGACTGCACGATTTGATTCAGGAGATTTGCACAGCCCTATCTATTAACATAATGATCATACGTTTGTAATGCATTGTATGTTCCATAATAGGTCCGTATTTGATTTGGTATTGCACCGCACATGATTTCGAGAGTCATGATGGTATTACTGAGGAACGTCTTTATTAGAATAAATTGGACTAGTTTGACCTCCACTCTTTATAACTTATTTTTTTCCACGCTCATTTGGACCAAAGGTTCTCAATGTTTGCATATAGTTATACCTATTTTCTTACTTTTTTGGTTGCCTTCTTATTCTCTTTTTGAAATAAATTTTACACCATATTACACAAAAATGTTTCACCAAATTAAAATCATATTCAACTCATTACACCAAATGAACAGTATATAATTATTTTTTTCATTCTTAATAATTTATTTATATGAAAAAATATTTATTTATTTAATCTACTATTTCATAAATTATTAAATAGATAATTATGTTCGTTAACGAGAATATTGAATTCATAAATAAATTTAATGAATGTAGCACTGTTAATAGAAAAATCACAACTAAGAAAATATTAAATAATAATAACAACAACGACAATAATAATAATAATAACAACCATATGATTAGTATTAAAAATAATAATTATAATTGTCATAATAATTAATTATGAATTAAATTTGTTGTATAACAAGAAAGTGATACAAATATCCTTAACAAAAGTTGAGACAAAACGGAGAAGAAGGGCAAAAATGACATTAGCCATTTGGGTGCAACATGATGTAAATGAATAGTGTTGCACCACACCAAAATGGTGTAAAATCTGGTGTTGGGTTGAAGTGAGATTACACCAAATATTTATTGCGAAATTGGGAAAAATAGGGATTTGGTGTAAGGGTTGGAGTTGTCCTTATTATTAAGAATGTATCGTTGAAAAGTAAATAGAATTTTTGTTTTACATGTAAAATCATTTTAAAAAAATAATTTAATTGAAAATAAATTAAATTTTTTTTTCCGAATAATGAGTCCAATCGAGACTCAATTTCTACTAATCATATACAATTAAAAGTATAGAGAAAATCATCAAAATGGAAAAAGTATCAGTCTCAGTCCATGAATGATCCGTCATTTTTAAAGTTTTCGAAGTGTCGCATTATTTCAATTAATGCTGGCCCATAATTGTTTCATACATCCTATTCTCCTGCGTTTGTTGATTGAGACATTTATTCGGTATAGATCTCAAGAGCTCGGAAAAAGAATGATACTCATGTGTCGTGATAACACAAGTTTATTTACTTAATTTTTCTCTTCGATGTTACCTTTTTTCTCTTGAATAATATTGTTGATTAGATGTGTAATGATACATCACCAATTATTGGCGGTTGATAGGTAGCGTGAAGAATAATGGATGACCGACACACATGAGAATTCAAGAAGAGCGTTTGTTAGAATATCAATTAAAAATAAAGAAAAATCTATTTGACCAAACTCAAAGCCAAGGCAAAAAATAGGCGGCCTATGTGGCGGCCCCCATTGGATGAGCTTGGATAGTTGATAGGTAGCGTGGAGAATAATGGATGACCGACACACATGGAGGATGTAAGAAGAGTGTTTGTTAGAATATCAATTAAAAAATAAAGAAAAATCTGTTTGACCAGACTCAAAGCCAAGACAAAAAATAGGATGCCTATGTGGCGGCTCCCTATTGGATGAGCTTGGCCAAACAGCAGGCCTCTAAAAATAAACTTCAATATATAATATTTTTATTTAAGAATACACTGCGCCGTTTTCAAAAAGTGAAAAGTTGTTTTTTAGATTAAGAGTCCGTTTGATATGACTTTGAAAAGTTAAAATGAACTTTTAAGATTTAAAAATTATTTTATGACCCATTTTGATTAATTTTATGAAAGTGTTTCTTTTAATTAAAAGAGTGTATTTTTATTATTATTATTTTTTTTTTTTGAGAAAGTTGGCCAAATATCACTTCTTCTAAAAGCATTTCAAGAGTAAAAAAATTCTTTTACAAATTAATTTTCAAATAAAAATTAAAGGAAACTCTTATATTGACATCAAAAGCCATGTAAAATAGCACTTTAGGAATTGTTTAAGGACCAGTTTTGATTAATTTTATGAAATTGTTTTTTCTAGCTTAAAGAGTTTTTTAAGAGAAATTTGGTCAAATATGAATTCTTCTAAAAGCACTTCAAGAATAAAAAGTTCTTTTACAAATTGATTCAAATAAAAATTAAAGCAAGCTATTATATAGAAAGCAAAAGTCATGTCAAAATATTTTTGAACATATTTGAATAACTTTTTCAAAATATTTTGTTTGGCTAGAAAAGTTTTAGATAAAGTAACAAGACTTCTACTTCTACTTCTACTTTTACTTATTGCAAAAAAGTTAGTTTATGTCATTTTTTTTTAAAAGCTCTTCTAAACTAGACAAATGGCTTTTATAAAATTATTTAAATATATTTAGGAATAAATTTTTAATTTTAAGTAGATTTAAACTTTTCAAAAGTTCTATCAAGTGGCTCTAAAATAGCTTTCTCATGAAACTCTCATATAATAATTAAAAGTAAAAAAAAAAAAAAAAAAATCCTCTTCCATTGCCCTTGAGATTAATTAATCCCCTGTTTGACAATTATTATTTCAAAACTCTTTATTTTACATACTCATTTTCAATCACATATTCACACAATTAAATATTCTACACGTAAATTTAAAATATTTCACTATTTTTAATTACAAATTCTCAAAAAATTCACTATATTCAAAACTTTGTTTTCATCAAATAATGCCCATCAAACTAAAGAAAAACTTCAGTAGGGCGATCGTACCCGTCGAGGTGACACCTCGACATTAGACGATCGCACCATCGAAGTTTCTCCCATCAAACTGGGGCTAAATGTTGTGACATATAATAGGAAGGTGGAAGGCAGTTGCAGTGTCAATTCATGATGTAAAATCTCATACACAGCAATTGATCACCTAATACACGTTATTCTTACCTTACCTTGTAATTGATTAAACCTAAATTATAATTTAATGCAACATTTTGTAACTTGTTCGACCTTCTACGTAAAGCTATATAGAATGTAATTTAGCCCCATTTATATAAAAATCAATTTTTTAATAAATTTTGATAAAAGTTAATAAAATGTATGGTAAAAAAGTGATGAATTTCACAAAATGTGTAATTATAATTAATTATTGACTTTAATGGTAGACACGTGAGACTCAAAATCTCGTGCTAAAGAGCGTGGAGGTTCATTATATTGGTAGAAATTTGATAGGAGTTTATCGTTAGGAATTTTGACCAAATAGGATCATTGTTATAGTTTAATGTAAAAGATACCTATTATTCAAAATGAATCCATAGTTTCCTACAATTTGAGAGGCTTTTTAAATCCACCCGTGAGATACTGTGAATCCGCTTGCCCAACGGATTTCTTAAGCGTTCAGAATTCATGAGAATTTTTATTTTTTTCTCGAATTTTTCATTGAGGAAGAATTCACTCTTTTATCTTGTTGATAGAGACTTCTTATGCCTAGCCTATATTTTTTCTTTTCGTTTTTTTTATATATGGAAATCATTTATTTCCTCTACATAAAAATCGAAATTAACCCTCCCTTTTGTTTTCTGATTTTTTTCCGTGTTTCAAAATACAGTTAACCAACACTAAAAAATGAAGTATCCAGGCTCCGATTAGAAAAAACCCAATTGGTAATATATTGATTGATGATAGTAGGCACAATGCAAATAATTTATACAGCTTCAACATCTCCTAGTGGGTTGAAAACCATATCAACAGGCCTTCCATCTTGCCGATTCCAAAATTTTAAATTCAACCAAACAGATAATTAATATGGATTATCTACTCAAATGATTAACATATTTTACCTTATAAGTTAAGGGATGGCTGATGAGTTTCTATTTTTGCTGCTACACTTTATGGGAGAGTTTTTGAGGAAGCTATTCTTTTAGTTTAAACTATTTTCAAAAAATTATCTAAATATATTGAAAAGCAGCTTTTGAATTTATAAAATTCATGCCAATGAGCCGTAAATGTGTTTCTTTATTTATAACATTCTGATACAGTTAATGTATTTATATATGACATTATTTGATGGAAATTAAAATCAGATTTTGATAAAAGTTAATAAAATATAGGGTTGAAAATTTGTGAACTCTTGAAATATGTGATTAAAATTAATTGTTGACTTTGAATTAAATTAAAATTTAAAATTTAATTTTCACCAAATATGAGTATAGTATAATTAATGAACTTAATTATACAGTACTTAGCACGTTTTGGGGTGACTGTTAAGAAACTTTATATGCAATAGTTTTCCACTAATATGAAAATTTTAAAATACTAATTTAATGAAATTTATGTAGTTATTAATTTCTGGTTAAATGAAATTTGAACACACACATGCATACATGTTACATTTCTAGATTTTTATTTTTATTTAAAAAAAAAAAACTGGAGGAAGAGTTTTTTTTTTTTTTAAATTCAAAAGTATTTTTTTAGAAGTTTCTATACTAAAAAAAATTCAAAAATCAAAAATAAAAATCAATTTTAACAAAGTTTAAGCACATGTTTGAGCTCCATTTTTTATTAAGAATATATTTTGTAATAGTAAATTGATAGAGAATGTGGTTAAAAATAAAAATTGAGTTGTGTGTAATATATATATATATATTTTTTGAAGAATGTATAGTTAAAAAAGAAGAAAAAGAAAAATGAAATTTGAAAATAATGAGAATAAGGGCTAAATGTATTTTAAAAAAGTTTCCTTTTCGTCACTTTTAAGCTTAGCCGAAGACTTGACAGATAGAATGGATCACAAGAAATTGTCATAATTAGCTAACAAGTCAGCTTCTAGCGTTATTATCCTAACAAATGAATAAAAATTATGCAAACGTCCAATTATTTGAAATAATTAAGATTCAAGATCTAAACCTACTAATCCCTACTGTTGACATTTTTAGGATCCCCAGATTTGACAGAATAATGCCAGAAGGGGTTCATCTAGCATTACATTTCCCCTATATTGGGGAATCCGTGCATTAATAGAGGGAAAATGCTAGTTGTACAGGAGGTCAGACACATCCGAGATGAGTGGGATGACGGAGTGGGTGATTATTGAAAAAATAAATAAAAGTTCACCCATCCACTTGTATGTGTTTGGCATATACAACCAGTATTTCCCTTAATTGAGAGAAGTAGGTGAAAAATTATTATGTAGATCATGTCATGTGAAAGAGTGTCAATCACAATGTAACTTGTAATGTACATATAGCAGGAGTGAAGTTAACATAATCATAGATGATGTAGTTTATTTTCATTAAATAGTACTCTTCGAGACAATAATTTTTTTTTTATTATTTAACGTATCAAACAATTGTGCACTTAAGTTGGGATATATATTCACGGATTAAGCTGTTTGAATAGGGCCACATAGGCCATGTTCATCTAGCAAAACCCTATATTCACGTACTTGCTTCTTTCACTAAACTTGTTTTTAAAAATATTGTTAAGAAGTTATTCGATCATTTAGCTGAGTTTATAGAGTAAAACTCAAAAAATTGATAATCATAAAAATAAGAGGGTGTTTGTGAGTGATTTTTCACTTCAAAAATTTGATTTTTGACTTTTATTTTACTATTTTAACCGTAAAGATTGACTTTTTCTTTCACAAGTGGCTCCCACTTTTTTCCTAACGGTCAAAAAATCAATTCTTAAAAATCTCTTCCAAACGGGGCCTAAGTTTCAATCATTTACATTGGAAGTTTCCATTCTCATCTATTTGTTTAATTTTTGATCACATGTTTGATCCATGTAATTTTTTTACTCTTGAACTTTTCTGGATCAACGTTCTAAAAGATTCTTAAAACATGAATCATGTTAGAGCGATATAATCATTGACATAATGATTTATATAATATCATATGACACTTCATCATTGAACTGTTTTAAACACAATTAACTTTTTCGTCAAATCACATCTTGCCAACTATTATTATGTCACTCCATTTGTTAACCACTTTCTATCATAGTGACATAACCCTTAATTAACTCGACTAGTTGTTTGGGTAATATTACTTGATGAAATTCATTTTTACTTTCCATGTATAAATTATTTTGAAAATAACAAATTTTATTTATTATTATTTTTAACCTAAGAAGCGAGATCACCAAAAAGTTAAATTTTATTGAGCTTTCCACAGCGTTGGTTTCCTCACATGCTTCTGCCCGTCTAGACACTGCACAACTTTCTTTATGATACATACAACTCACTCATTCATTCAATACATACAGATCCAATCCACACACACAGTCACACAGTCATGATTTCATGGCGTATAATTTGCATCCGTGAATCCATTTGCATTTCCATTGAGTTTCTCTGATAATCCATTGCTTGCCACTTCTAGCGCGGTATTCTATTGCAGTAGTTTAACGATAATGGAGAAGTGAAGCTGATATTTGCATTGTGATTCTCGTAAATATACAACTGAAGATGAATCGGAGCTTTAGGGAATCTGCGATCGGCGACAGCCGGAATTTTCCTCTAGCGCCGTTGTCTCAGCATCGTCGAGGTCTCAGCCTCAACGGACTCTCCAACTTTAAGAACTCCGCCAACAATAACTTGGATCTCTTCTCCAAAAATCGTCACAGTCTGCCTCTTGCCGCCTCCGATAATTCCGATGGTATCGCGTCATTTTTTCATTATCTATGAGTTGCGTATCAATCTAATTTTGTTGTTTATTACCTGAGATCTGTAAAAATTCAGTAATGTAGCGAAAGGTAAATGTTCTAGCGTTGATCGAAATCAAATCAGTGCGAAAAGGACAGTATTTTTCTGCGTAGCTATTGTATCTAATTATAGTAAGTATACACAAAATGACACCGTAATGAAGTAATTTGGTTTGCACTAATCAAACTAATGCCTAAACAGTATAAAGCAGTTTTTATTCATTAAATTTAATTTATTGATGATATTTATCCGTTTTAGTTATTCTTCAGGAAAAAATTCCATTCTTTCCTCTTCTATTCTGATCATTTATTTATTTTTAACAAATTAATAATTTTGGGATGCCTTCCAAGTTTAGCATCAGTGAAACTTGGGAGACTCTCAGTTGGATCAGCGAAACAGGGGAAGAGTGGATTGGATGATCTATTGTCATCAACGGATGGTGGCGGAAAGCATGATTATGATTGGTAATCCTGCAATTGTTCATCCGTCTTATGTGAATTTTCATTTATAGGATCTATTTTTCGCTTGAATGCCTGCTCCGCAATAATTGCTTAAATTCTATTTCTGGGCTATTGTTATTTCTTATGTCATCACTATTACAGATTTTTTATTGTTCAAAAAGCCTAAAAGTAAATACTTAAAAACTTTGTCAAGGAATGACAAATCGCCAATAAAGTTCTGTATGTTATGGTAATCTAGCTAAGGATTTAGTTATACATGAGGTCAATCATAAAATTCACTTCCCTTTTAGAGCCACATGAATTTGTGTTAAAGAAAGTTAATTGTTCCAAGAAAGAACCGAAGCTGATAGATGACCTAAAAAATTTCAACCATTACTTGTTCTAGGCTTCTCACTCCTCCTGGAACTCCTATTGTTCCTTCAATGGATGGAAACGAATCACAACAAGCTTCTGTGGCTCCAAGAGGCAGTTCAAGGGTTAGATCGACCTCTACGAACAGAGGCTCAAGGGTATGTCAACCTATTTTCTATTGCTGACCAGTAGATCTTCCTAGAGAATTTGCCCTTTATTTCTTGTAAGTTCTGGGATAAAGTAAGGCAAATCTTTATGTTGTTCGTTTAATTGTATCTGTGTAATTGTAACCTGTAATGATAAATGGTCTGATATATTGTTCCTGTTTGGTTTGCCTGAAACAAAGGAATCCATAATAAGAGAAGTTACTTTCAAATGCCTTAATGCGTATAATTTTTAAGTATATGGGTTTCCAATTTCAGCTTTCAGTTTCTCAGTCAGAGAGCAACCATCCTAAAAGACCAACTCGCAGCAGTTCGGTGACTCGTCCTTCTGTCACAAGTTCCCATTTTACTATGAACTCAAACAAATCAACCTCCATTCTTAACACAAGCTCTGCTTCGGTCTCATCTTATATTAGACCATCTACTCCTACCAGCCGCAATTCATCAATTACAAGACCGTCGACGCCTACTGCCCGTTCAACAGCCTCAAGACCTTCAACTCCTTCTAAACCTCGTGCTTCCCCCAGCACATCTTCCTCTGATAAACCAAGACCATCCATAAGCTCACGACCTTCTACTCCGACTTCTAGGCCACAAGTCCCAGCAAATTTGAATTCCCCTGCAGCTCGGTCCACATCAAGGCCATCAACACCAACTCGTCGGAGCCCAGCACCATCTATATCTCCAGCCTCTGGACCTTTAGCCTCAATTGGGCGTGCTATCCCAAACGGACGCAATGTTGCTTCAGTGTCCCGTCCAAGTTCCCCTATTCCACGTGTTCGCGCCCCTCCACAGCCTATTGTCCTCCCAGATTTTTCACTTGAAACGCCACCAAACTTGCTGACAACTTTACCAGACAGGCCACTATCTGCTGGTAGGTCCAGGCCTGGTCTGGGCCTCACTGTAAAAGGGAATGTGGAGTCCACAAGTGCTTCAACTTCACTTAGGAGACAACAATCACCCGTGGTTACGAGGGGAAGACATACAGAACCCATTGGAAGGGGTCGGATGCCTGCCAATGGGCAGCTAAGTGATGCAGTTGACACTCGCAGAGAGCTTTCAACCCGGAAACCTTTGAAGACATCCACAGAGAGCACAGGGTTTGGCCGGAATATATCAAAGAAATCTCTGGATATGGCTATTAGGCATATGGTAAGTCTAGCCTCAATCTTAACTTTTGTGGTTTCTTTATCTGTTATATAAGCAACGTGAGGTTTAAATATTGCATCCTCAAAAACGTGTAGCTTCTCCGTCCTCTTGTAATTAACCCTTGAAGAAAAGCTTCAAGCAATCAATTTCATCTTCAAACTAAGGTTTGATTCTATTTTCTTTCGACCGAACTGGCAATTCCGTTAAGAAACTTAAGCCTATGTATCAAGAATCTTTGCTTCATGCTATTGACGGTGTTAAATTGATACCACGACATATTGCGTGGTTAACTTCAACTAGCACAATAGTGAGAAGAATATATTACATTGTGTTCCCAGTTCATAAATATCAGTGTTGGTTCTTTATAATTATTATTAATTATCGGTGTAATGGTGCAATCATTTTGCTGGCATCCGTGCTCGATGTGTATATATATTTCTTTTGGGCGTTGGAAGTGGCAGTCAGGAGTTATTGCATTTTCTTCACTTACCAAAATAGAAAGTATATTAAGAAAATATTAAATAATAATAACAACAACGACAATAATAATAATAACAACCATATGATTAGTATTAAAAATAATAATTATAATTGTCATAATAATTAATTATGAATTAAATTTGTTGTATAACAAGAAAGTGATGCAAATACCCTTAACAAAAGTTGAGACAAAACGGAGAAGAAGGGCAAAAATGACATTAGCCATTTGGGTGCAACATGATGTAAATGAATAGGGTTGCACCACACCAAAATGGTGCAAAATTTGATGTTGGGTTGGAGTGAGATTACACCAAATATTTATTGCAAAATTGGGAAAAACGGGGGTTTGATGTAAAGGTTGGAGTTGCCCTTATTATTAAGAATGAATCGTTGAAAAGTAAATAGAATTTTTGCTTTACATGTAAAATTATTTTATGAAAATAATTTGATTGAAAATAAATTATAAAAAAAAAAGTTTTCGAATAATGACTAATGAGTCAAAGCGAGACCCAATTTCTACTAATCATATACAATTAAAAGTATAGAGAAAATCATCAAAATGGAAAAAGTATCAGTCTCAGTCCATGAATGATCCGTCATTTTTAAAGTTTTCGAAGTGTCGCATTATTTCAATTAATGCTGGCCCATAATTGTTTCATACATCCTATTCTCCTGCGTTTGTTGATTGAGACATTTATTCGGGATAGATCTCAAGAGCTCGGAAAAAGAATGATACTCGTGTGTCGTGATAACACAAGTTTATTTACTTAATTTTTCTCTTCGATGTTACCTTTTTTCTCTTGAATAATATTGTTGATTAGATGTGTAATGATACATCACCAATTATTGGCAGTTGATACGTAGCGTGAAGAATAATGGATGACCGACACACATGAGAATTCAAGAAGAGCGTTTGTTAGAATATCAATTAAAAATAAAGAAAAATCTATTTGACCAATCTCAAAGCCAAGGCAACAAAGAGGTGGCCTATGTGGCGGCCCCCATTGGATGAGCTTGGACAGTTGATAGGTAGCGTGGAGAATAATGGATGACCGACACACATGGAGAATGTAAGAAGAGTGTTTGTTAGAATATCAATTAAAAATAAAGAAAAATCTGTTTGACCAGACTCAAAGCCAAGACAAAAAATAGGGTGTCTATGTGGCGGCCCCCTATTGGATGAGCCTGGCCAAATAGAAATAAACTTCAATATATAATATTTCTATTTAAGAATAAACTGCGCCGTTTTCAAAAAGTGAAAATTTGTTTTTTAAACTAAGAGTCCGTTTGATATGACTTTTGAAAAGTTAAAATGAACTTTTAAGATTTAAAAATTATTTTAGGACCCATTTTGATTAATTTTATGAAAGTGATTAGAAGAGTGTTTTTTTTTTTTTTTTTCGAGAAAGCCGGCCAAATATCACTTCTTCTAAAAGCATTTCGAGAGTAAAAAAATTCTTTTACAAATTAATTTTCAAATAAAAATTAAAGGAAACTCTTATATGGACAGCAAAAGCCATGTAAAATGGCACTTTAGGAATTGTTTAAGGACCAGTTTTGATTAATTTAATGAAATTGTTTTTTCTAGTTTAAAGAGTTTTTTAAGAGAAATTTGGTCAATTATGAATTCTTCTAAAAGCACTTCAAGAATAAAAAGTTCTTTTACAAATTGATTCAAATAAAAATTAAAGAAAGCTATTATATAGAAAGCAAAAGTCATGTCAAAATATTTTTGAACATATTTGAATAACTTTTTCAAAATATTTTGTTTGGCTAGAAAAGTTTTAGATAAAGTAACAAGACTTCTACTTCTACTTCTACTTCTACTTTTACTTATTGCAAAAAAGTTAGTTTATGTCATTTTTCTTTAAAAGCTCTTCTAAACTAGACAAATGGCTTTTATAAAATTATTTAAATATATTTAGGAATAAATGTTTAATTTTAGAGTAGATTTAAACTTTTCAAAAGTTCTATCAAGTGGCCCTAAAATAGCTTTATCATGAAACTCTCATATAATAATTAAAAGTTAAAAAAATAAATAAATAAAATCCTCTTCCATTGCCCCCTAAGATTAATTAATCCCATGTTTGACAATTATTATTTCAAAACTCTTTATTTTACATACTCATTTTCAATCATATATTCACACAATTAAATATTCTTCACATAAATTTAAAATATTTCACTATTTTTAATTACAAATTCTCAAAAAATTCACTATATTCAAAACTTTGTTTTTGTCAAATAATGCCCATCAAACTAAAGAGAAACTTCAGTAGGGTAGTTGTACCCATCGAGATGACACCTCGACATTAGACGATCGCACCATCGAAATTTCTCCCATCAAACTGGGGCTAAATGTTGTGACATATAATAGGAAGGTGGAGGGCAGTTGCAGTGTCAATTCATGATGTAAAATCTCATTCACAGCAATTGATCACCTAATACACGTTATTCTTACCTTCCCTTGTAATTGATTAAACCTAAATTATAATTTAATGCAACATTTTGTAACTTGTTCGACCTTCTACGTAAAGCTATATAGAATGTAATTTAGCCCCATTTATATAAAAATCAGTTTTTTAATAAATTTTGATAAAAGTTAATAAAATATATGGTAGAAAAGTAATGAATTTCACAAAATGTGTAATTATAATTAATTATTGACTTTAATGGTAGACATGCGAGACTCAAAATCTCGTGCTAAATAGCGTGAAGGTTCATTATCTTGGTAGAAATTTGATAGGAGTTTGTCGCTAGGTATTTGATCAAATATGATCATTGTTATAGCTGAATATAAAAGATACCTATTATTCAAAATGAATCCGTAGTTTCCTACAATTTGCGAGGTTTTTAAATCCACCCGTGAGATACTGTGAATCCGCCTGCCCAACGGATTTCTTGAGTGTTCAGAAATCATGAGAATTTTTTTTTTTTTTTTCTCGAATTTTTCATTGAGGAAGAATTCACTCTTTTATCTTGTTGATAGAGACTTCTTATGCCTAGCCTATATTTTTTCTTTTCTTTTTTTATATATGGAAATGCATTTATTTCCTCTGCATAAAAATCGAAATTAACCCACCCTCTTGTTTTCTGATTTTTTTTTTCTGTATTTCAAAATACAGTTAACCAACACTAAAAAATGAAGTATCCAGGCTCCGATTAGAAAAAAACCCAATTGGTAATATATTGATTGATGATAGTAGGCACAATGCAAATAATTTATACAGCTTCAACATCTCCTAATGGGTTGAAAATCATATCAACAGGCCTTCCATCTTGCCGATTCTAAAATTTTAAATTCAACCAAACAGATAATTAATATGGATTATCTACTCAAATGATTAACATATTTTACCTTATCTACAAGTTTTAACCATTTTTGAAGTGCACAGCAAGTCATGTGCCAGAGTCCTCACAGAAGTTGATATATGTTAAAGGATGACTGATGAGTTTCTATTTTTGCTGCTACACTTTATGGGAGAGTTTTTGAGGAAGCTATTCTTTTAGTTTAAAGTAATTTCAAAAAATTATCCAAATATATTGAAAAGCAGCTTTTGAATTTATAAAATTCATGCCAATGAGCCGTAAGTATGTTTCTTTATTTATAACATTCTAATACAGTTCATTGATTTATATATGCCATTATTTGGTGGGAATTAAAATTAGATTGTGATAAAAGTTAATAAAATATAAGGTTGAAAAATTGTGAATCCTTGAAATATGTGATTAAAATTAATTGTTGACTTTGAATTAAATTAAAATCTAAAATTTAATTTTCACCAAATATGAGTATAGTATAATTAATGAACTTAATTATACAGTACTTAGCACGTTTTGGGGTGACTGTTAAGAAACTTTATATGCAATAGTTTTCCACTGATATGAAAATTTTAAAATACTAATTTAATGAAATTTATGTAGTTATTAATTTCTGGTTAAATGAAATTTGAACACACACATGCATACATGTTACATTTCTAGATTTTTATTTTTATTTAAAAAAAAAACTGGAGGAAGAGTTTTTTTTTTTAAATTCAAAAGTATTTTTTTAGAAGTTTCTATACTAAAAAAAATTCAAAATTCAAAAATAAAAATCAATTTTAACAAAGTTTAAGCACATGTTTGAGCTCCATTTTTTATTAAGAATATATTTTGTAATAGTAAATTGATAGAGAATGTGGTTAAAAATAAAAATAAAAATAAAAATTGAGTTGTGTGTAATATATATATATATATTTTGAAGAATGTATAGTTAAAAAGAAGAAAAAGAAAAATGAAATTTGAAAATAATGAGAATAAGGGCTAAATGTATTTTAAAAAAGTTTCCTTTTCGTCACTTTTAAGCTTAGCCGAAGACTTGACAGATAGAATGGATCACAAGAAATTGTCATAATTAGCTAACAAGTCAGCTTCTAGCATTATTATCCTAACAAAAGAATAAAAATTATGCAAACGTCCAATTATTTGAAATAATTAAGATTCAAGATCTAAACCTACTAATCCCTATTGTTGACATTTTCAGAATCCCCAGACTTGACAGAATAATGCTAGAAGGGGTTCATCTAGTATTACATTTTCCCTATATTGGGGAATCCGTGCATTAATAGAGGGAAAATGCTAGTTGTACAGGAGGTCAGACACATCCGAGATGAGTGGGATGACGGAGTGGGTGATTATTGAAAAAATAAATAAAAATTCACCCATCCACTTGTATGTGTTTGGCATATACAACCAGTATTTCCCTTAATTGAGAGAAGTAGGTGAAAAATTATTATGTAGATCATGTTATGTGAAAGAGTGTCAATCACAATGTAACTTGTAACGTACATATAGCAGGAGTGAAGTTAACATAATCATAGATGATGTAGTTTATTTTCATTAAATAGTACTCTTCGAGACAATAATTTTTTTTTTTATTATTTAATGTATCAAACAATTGTGCACTTAAGCTGGGATATATATTCACGGATTAAGCTGTTTGAATAGGGCCACATAGGCCATGTTCATCTAGCAAAACCCTATATTTACGTACTTGCTTCTTTCACTAAACTTGTTTTTAAAAATATTGTTAAGAAGTTATTCGATCATTTAGCTGAGTTTATAGAGTAAAACTCAAAAAATTGATAATCATAAAAATAAGAGGGTGTTTGTGAGTGATTTTTCACTTCAAAAATTTGATTTTTGACTTTTATTTTACTATTTTAACCGTAAAGATTGACTTTTTCTTTCACAAGTGGCTCCCACTTTTTTCCTAACGGTCAAAAAATCAATTCTTAAAAATCTCTTCCAAACGGGGCCTAAGTTTCAATCATTTACATTGGAAGTTTCCATTCTCATCTATTTGTTTAATTTTTGATCACATGTTTGATCCATGTAATTTTTTTACTCTTGAACTTTTCTGGATCAACGTTCTAAAAGATTCTTAAAACATGAATCATGTTAGAGCGATATAATCATTGACATAATGATTTATATAATATCATATGACACTTCATCATTGAACTGTTTTAAACACAATTAACTTTTTCGTCAAATCACATCTTGCCAACTATTATTATGTCACTCCATCTGTTAACCACTTTCTATCATAGTGACATAACCCTTAATTAACTCGACCAGTTGTTTGGGTAATATTACTTGATGAAATTCATTTTTACTTTCCATGTATAAATTATTTTGAAAATAACAAATTTTATTTATTATTATTATTATTATTATTTTTAACCTAAGAAGCGAGATCACCAAAAAGTTAAATTTTATTGAGCTTTCCACAGCGTTGGTTTCCTCACAT
>NW_019232731.1:3234-16113 GCF_002742605.1 Olea europaea var. sylvestris | reverse complement strand
TTTCTATAAACTTTCATTTTAAAACTTTTATAAACTTTTGTAAAATTCACGTGGATCTAGTGCAATAATATAAAACAATTTCCTTTTCCCTCCCATTCCCATCCCATCCCATCCCATCCCATCAAATAAAAAGCTATTTTAAAAAGAATAAAATTTAATACCTTAACTAAATAAATAATATTCAAAATTATATATAAACTAAATATATTTAAATTTAATTATAAATTTGTCATATAAAATTTTATAATTAAATAAAAAATAGATATTTTTTCACAAAAAATGAATGAAAAAAAAGAAAAAAAAAGTTATGAAAATCCAATTTAATTTTTCTTATAGAAAATAAAGATAAACAATAAGATAAAGATAAAGCTAAATAGAAACAAATATAATCAATAGAAAAAAATAAATTTTAATCATAATGCTAATGTTCGTAAAAGGAAAAAGGAAAGAAAAATATTGAAAAAAAATGCGTGCCATTTTTTTGTTTGAAAGTCTTTCAAAATCTTGTGATTAATGAGAGACAAATTTTAAAATTTTATATTAATATTTTTACTTAAAATTTTGTACCCTAGAGTTTTATAAAAGTTTCTAAAAATCATTAAAATTTGAATATCCCAACACTTAGATGCTTCTAAAAAATTTTAATTAAATACATTGTGACTTTTAGATATATTTTTTAAAAATATATAAAAATCTCAATTGAATACATAAATACTTTAAGAGAGTCTCAAAATTTTTTTATTGAATACTCCTAAACTTTTTAAATTTCAAAAAAGTCATTAGTAGTTTCAATTGAATAGGTTCCCTTTAAGCGAAGTCAATAATTAATTGTAATTATATATTTCATGATATTCATAATTTTATTATTTTTTTAATCAAACATTTTATTAGTTTTTATCAAAATTAATAAAAAAATAAAGAAAATTTTGGAAGGGCAGAAACGGGAAATGACTTGAAATCGCGCGATAAGAGTGATCACATGTGCATATATTTGCTCAAGGACCCTTCTTCTTCTTCCTTTCGAAATCGCGCGATAAGAGTGATCACACAGAGGGTACGGGACGACGACGTTTGACTTCTCGGCTCGGCCCTCTCCTGTTCAAGCAATCAGTCAATCTGGTATGGATCTGCTTATATACCAGTTATTTCTTCCATTTTTACTTTCACTCTTGTATGTAGGGCTTTTCTTTTTTAATCAGAGATCAATCATGGATCAACCGGTATTCGATTTTGCGTCCTGTAATATATCACTGAGTAGTGTTTTCTTTTTAAATTTATTTTAAGACGACGTTGTTCTTTTTTTTCCACTGATAATTTTGTTTGAATTTTCGCAGGTTTGTAATTTTTGGGGGAAAGTTTATTAATTTGGTGTAAGTGATGGCGTCGAAGCGTATCGTGAAGGAGCTGAAGGATCTGCAGAAAGACCCTCCTACGTCTTGCAGTGCTGGTATGGTTGCTTTCTTAGCCTGTGGTTGTGTTTCATTCAGTCTAATTTTATCTTAGTTTATGCCTGCAAGCATACTTAGGTCTGTTGAATTGCTAGAGTACTATGCTTGTAGCAAAATAATAATAATAATAATAATAATAATAATAATAATAATAATAATAATAATAATAATAATATTTCGGGACTGGATTCACTCTGAAATTTGCATGAGTTTCAGAAAGATGGAGAAGTGTAGTTGCTCTATATAGAGCCAGAAATGATTTGTATCTTGGATTTTGTATTGTTTACTTTGAAGTTTTCAAGTAAGATTTTATATAACGTTACATTATTTCAAATTTAATGTCCAGAGCTTCTTTGGGCTGTTTGCAAATTGTAGCAACTATATGATGTTAGTTAAGTAGTCTCATTTCTTACTGTTTTCTGTCAATCTAAGCAGTCGGTTGATGCTATTCAAAATAGTGACTTGCTTACATATATGATGGGATTCTCTATAGGAATGCAGCAAAGGTATTATTTTTCATCTTCTAATAGGACAAGGATGGTTTTTATTTGTTGCAGGACCTGTGGCTGAAGATATGTTCCACTGGCAAGCGACCATTATGGGACCCACTGATAGCCCATATGCAGGAGGCGTGTTTCTAATTACAATTCACTTCCCTCCGGATTATCCTTTCAAGCCCCCAAAGGTTGTTTTTGAGCATTTCATTTCTATTATAAATATTTTTTCTTGCCGATTTATCTACCACAACTGATGCACTGCCTATTTTTTTCATGATTTTATTTTGAATTGAGCTGAGCAAGGTGCGTAATGTCAAATTATGATCAATATGTTCTTTTGGTGCTTTCTTTCTGTTTAGTGCCGAGCGCTGGTTCTATCAAATGAAAAGAATGTTACTAGAGTGGTAGTTGACATTTTTAATTAGTGATCCTGCCAATTTTATGAGTGATAACCTTTGTTTTTCCTTCAAAGCTGCTAGACCACGTACTCCATCTGACCTATTCAAGATGTTTAAGTGGATGTTGCTACTATCTTTTATTGGAAAATTAATCAAAGAATAGAAGTACGAAACATCCTAGATACAGTTTTAATAAAGCTTTTTGATGGTGGGTTGAAGGAAGTGTATGCACGGTTTACTTTGTAATTCTCGTTCCAGTGCTGGTTAGATGCTCCATACTTTTTGATAATAGATTTGCTCGAATTTCTGTGACGATATATTAAGTTGGCAATGTTCAGCACCAAGTAGGCATTAGTTGCTTCCTCCAGCTGCCTAAGTTTGAATTATATTCTTATGCATTCTCAGTCGCCTTTCAGGCTATAGGTAGCTAACTTAGTGAGTACTCATACATATGTGAAGTCCTAGTGGGTCCTCTGATTACAAAAAATTTCTTTCCATCCTAGTAAGGGTCCTTAATGCGTTCTTAGAAAATGTATCTTTGTTTTCAGGTTGCATTTAAGACCAAGGTTTTCCATCCAAATATCAATAGCAATGGAAGCATTTGTCTCGATATTCTCAAAGAACAATGGAGCCCAGCTCTTACCATCTCCAAGGTCTTTGCTTAGCTTAATCTTGCTTGCTAATCCACTGGCTATTCTTTTGAACCATATAAATTTGCTCATTTTTAACATTTGAAAGATACAATGTCTTTATGTTTCATGTACGTAAAAGGGGAAAAAAAACACGTACCTAACTATTATAATGAACAAAGACAATGTTATTGCTTTTAATGGCAGAAAATCTATGTCTAGGATCAAACTGTTTTCTAGAATTAGTTGTATATATTTTTACTGCATACTTCTGCATATCCTTGTGTATTTGAAGTTCACATCTGTGCTCTGTTTTTCTAATTGAGTAAATTGTGTAATTTCATCCTTGTATAGTGTCGTTACTAAAATCAGTCAAACAAATGGGTATTAGTAATGGTGATTCCTGTGAAGCAGGTGTCCCCTTATTTATGTGACAACATGGGTAAGTGTATGTTCTATGCTTTCAAGATGAATATGTATGAATTACCTATCAAAAAAAAAAAGATGAATATGTATGAATTATATTAGAAGTTTTGGTTGAATTAAGTATCATACTCCCTTTGCCTGCTCCCCTTGTTGTTAAGATGCCAGTGAGTGTAAACTTGTTCAAAATCCAAACATGTTCAACTCATCCTTAGAACAGTAAGTTGACTGATGCAATATTTGAAAGTTATTTATTATCCAGTTATTAAAGAGAAGTGTGCTGCATGAAACTTCCCTCCCAGTTGTGTTAAAATTTTAAATCTTTTGGAAGGCTTGAGGTTCTCAAATTTGAAGTCTGAAGGGATGCATCTGCCTCATTTCTTTCTTTCAAAAAAGCCCATATTTTTACTATAAATAAATTCACCATATTTTCCCTCATTCCTTCCCCCCCCCCTCCCGGGGAAAAAAAAAAATCACATGTTGGCGTCGTAGATAGCAAGTTGGAAAAACTATACCATGTGCATGCACTTACCAGCACGTGCACATGGTCACAAAATAAAATAAAAGCTAACAAATGTGTTACACATGCCAAAAATAGGGAAAAGAAGCTTTGATCCCAAAATAGGTTGTGGGAATTTATGATATTTCTTTAATATATATACCCACCCTATGGCATGTTCAATAGATTGGAATAATAAAAAGGTTAAAAATCTTGTTAATTATAATGTTTTGTTTGATCCAGGACTGTGTCAGATATGCACCCAAGTTTAATCATTAAAATGTTGGCTTGACCCCTTATCCCCTCTTGATACATTGCTGTTTGCATAGGAGTTTTAACTCTCAAGTTATCAGTTGTGTTATCTTTTGGATATCATTGGGAACTTTTTGTGGTTATAATTGGTCATTTTGATAATTGTAATTTTTTTCTCTCTCGGGTGGACGAGTTCATAAGTTGGCACATTTCTTGTATCACCAATATTAATCCTGTCAAAACAGGTACTGCTTTCTATTTGCTCACTGCTGACTGACCCAAATCCTGATGATCCCCTCGTTCCTGAGATTGCCCACATGTACAAGGTTGACAGGGCCAAGTATGAGTCCACAGCCCGCAGCTGGACACAGAAGTATGCGATGGGATGACAGTCAGATACTTTCTTCAAGTAGATTCACGTGGCAGAAACAACATATAAACATTGTAGACCATTTTGATGGGTACCAAAAATGGGAAGTGTGATGAATTTGGTTCTATGTAGCACACGTTATATTCGGTTTGAGGTTGTTCTAACTAGTATATCTATATCAATCTTACTCTGGAAAGAATGTTTCTCTTCAGACTGCCATATCCGTGCTTAATTTTGTGTTTCAATATTCTGATGTCAAATTGTAGAGATTGGTTTTATTATACGCCCTCAAAGGTGATCGGCGTTCTTGGTTGAAAGGCTAATTCTTGAATGTTACGATTGACATTCAAGCTCTACCATGGGTCAAAATGATCTGTAATGGCATGTGTAAACCTTGTTTCCTCGGTTTCGAATTAATCATTGGTACAATGTTTTTAAGCAGCTCGGGTGTGGGCGTTTCAAGCTCACTCTTAAATGCACTGCATGAACTTAACTATTTTAGGGTCACATATGAGACCATTGGTAGGGTATTTTTTCTTGCCTTTCCCACCAAAAAGCTAACCCAACAAAGTCTGGGTTCCCTAGTTGCCTTGAGCCTGGATACCAGAGGATTGAAAATTGCGTTTTTAAACAATCGAGTCATTTAATAAAACTTTTAATTGGTGAAAGTTCCTAACATTCAAAAGTTGTTCTGGTTTGAGATGAGATGTCACGGTGAAATATGTAAAAAAAAACGAAAGAAAAAATCATTGTCCGGCGTGAAGCGGATAGATGTTTGAACCAAAAAGCTAACCCAACAAAGTCTGGGTTCCCTAGTTGCCTTGAGCCTGGATACCAGAGGATTGAAAATTGCGTTTTTAAACAATCAAGTCATTTAATAAAACTTTTAATTGGTGAAAGTTCCTAACATTCAAAAGTTGTTCTGGTTTGAGATGAGATGTCACGGTGAAATATGTAAAAAAAAAACGAAAGAAAAAATCATTGTCCGGCGTGAAGCGGATAGATGTTTGTGCTGTTGAATGGGTCGAAAAATAAAATATTAGACAAAAGCATACCATTTACAATAATGCTTCTTGTACATTCAATGGATTACATGGAGTTT
Source organism: Olea europaea var. sylvestris (assembly GCF_002742605.1). Taxonomy (NCBI): domain Eukaryota; kingdom Viridiplantae; phylum Streptophyta; class Magnoliopsida; order Lamiales; family Oleaceae; genus Olea; species Olea europaea. Next base: position 10,495 of record NW_019232731.1, on the reverse strand, counting down.
GACATCCTTTACAAATTCAAAATGTATTTGATGAGAAAGTGTGTTGAATTCAAAAACTATCTAATTATGTGCCGCCACATAGAACAATGTCAAAGATGATGTAAAAGACAATGTACAAGTAGCATGATCCTTCCATTTAATATCTCAATGCTGTGGGCTTGATGGTGAGAATTGAAATAAGGGAAAATTTAATATATAAAAGGATCAAGCATGACCCATTTCAATATTAAAAAATAAAGTTTAATTTTAAAAATTAGATGTTAATTAAACTTTATTTATATATATATATATTTATTTATTTATTTAGATTACAATTCTATACAATTTTGGTCACAATTATCAAATTAATTAATTACAAATAATTTCTTGGTTCACAAATCAAAAATTTTAATGTCATAAATTATTTCTCGATCACAAATAAAAAAATTTATAGATCAAATTACTTCTTTATCACAAATAAAAATTTTTATAGATTACAATTTATTTATCGGGCACGAAATCAAAATTTTTATAAGTCACAATTTATTTATCGATCACAAATCACAAATGTTATAAGTCATAACTTATTTAACATTCACAAATTATCAAATTAATTAGTAATAAGTTTTTTCTCAATCACAATTTAATAAATTGAGCTCCTGTTTGTTTCTCATTATTTGTTCATTAAAATGAAAAATATGACTGTTATTCATCACATCAAACAACCATATGTGACTTTCTATGTTTTGTGTGGGGCCCGTAACGACTGTATTTTTCATTTTCATTTTTACATTAATGTGTGCCAAATGGGGCCTGAGTCACAATCATATTTTTTATGTTATAGATTATTTATTAATCAGACTAATTAATTTTTTAATCACCATCAACTAAATAATTGGTCACACATAAATATGGAAACATAGAACAATTTATAAGACTTTGGGTTACTCTTTTTAATAAGGTTGACATTTTAAGATAGAAGCACAAATCTTAACATGGTATCATAGCTCATCAAGCTCCAATTAGCAATTCGATCCAATTAAAACTCAATAAATGAGCATACGAATTTCAAAATTGATTTGTTCAAATGAGCCACCATCTTGTAGGGTATGTTAAGGGATAAAATCTCACATCGAATAAAGATGGAAACATAGACTAACTTATATGGCTTTGGACTACCCTTCTTAACAAAATTGATCTTTTAAGATGAAATCCAAGTTTAAATAACAAATACCCCCACCCAATCTCATCCCATCCATTCCGACCTATGACCACTGCCATGACCACCACCACAATCACCTCAACAACCACAACCTCCATTACCACCATCACCATCACCATCACCATCACCATAACCACCCACTTCATTAGACCGCACAAAACTACCACTATAGCATCCACAACACCACCACATACTACATCAATGCAAAACCACCACCACCATAGCAACATAAAACAACCACTGGATCACAGAGCATCGCCAAATGCCTTGCACCAACCACTACCACTACCACCACAACCATCCATTCTGTTGAAAATCTTTGAGAATGTCGTGCGGTAATTTACATAAATAGATAGCGAATAAATATTCGGGCAGAATTTCGACTTACAAAAATAGTGCAATAATTAGAATGAATAATGGTCGAGGCAAGAGTTCGATTCTTTCTCTTTAAGACGAAAATGTCCGGCATTGGTTCTAACGGTCTCCTGACACTCGTCTCCCAAAATACAACGACCTCGACTTGTAATAGTAGTGCTCCAAATTATAAGACCCGACGAACCTACTAATATTTGATCTCTTGAGAATCAAAGGACTAAAATGCACAAAAATAATAATTGGGACCGAAATGCAAATATATAGAATACTGCAGGACGGAAGGACAATATTGCAGGAGAATGGAAGTAAAATAAATTTTTTGGAGTGAATAAAATCGGGGATCTGGGATCTATTTATAGAAGTTGAAAGGTTGTGCCAAAAGACTCAACAGCCGAAAGGATGTATCTTGGAACAGACATAACTCATTTGGATAGACAGTTAAAACTGTCACCAACATCTAGTTTCTAGAAGGGGATGTGCTTGCTGTACAGTAAGACACACAACCCCTCACATGAGGGGGTCTCGAGCTGAACATGGTGAGGGGGCTGTAATATTTTACAGCCTTTAAGGCTGTACAAACAACTTTGCTCTTCTAGAAGAATCCATGTGTCTCGCACAGAAAATTTGGGGAAGAAAAAATAAATAATATAATAAAAATATATTATTTAATTAATAAAATAATATAATTTAAAATATTATTTTACAAAAAATATATATACCAACCGGGCTAAGCCCAAGCTCACGATCCGGACCCGTGCACGTGTACGTGCTGTGCCGTGTGGAGTTGAGCCGGCCAATCGGACGGATGACGGTGGCGCATGCGTGTGAATTTTAGCTGAACCTACTAGCATGTCCTCTCCCTTCTAAAGACTAGTGGTACCCCTTGGGGTCCAAACCCAAGTCCCTAACTTGAGTTATATAAAGTGGTTTTTATTTTTCTAGTTTTCTTACGTGGGATTGATATTTTCCAATTTCATACCAATTTTTTATTCCCAATTTATTTCGACTTCAAGTGGTCATCTTTTGAGTTTAATTTCTCATTCACCCTTAATTAGTTTTGAAAAATAAATACATATATCAATTCTACTCATGAAGTAGAATACACTTGCCAAATAAATCATTTATCCATGTGACAGGACCTACTTAAATAATTGGTCAAAAGTTGATCAAACCAACTAATTATTCCAATTTTCCAACAAATTGTCTTCTCTTCTTCGGCTCAATCTGCAAAGTCAGCTACATGTGACCAAAGAAAAAATGGGAGACAAGCAGCACCTTTGATTTTTTGTGTCGACCACGAAGAAAAATGGAAGATAGTGCACCCTTGAGTTTCAGCATCGTGTGCAGGGATTGGGCCTTGAGATCTCCGCCACCGCTGCCAACAATCAAAACCCAATATCCAACACTGAGCGCCTTGAGATCCTCAATGGCGTTGCTACTTCGTCGACTGATATTCATTTTATTGCTAAGCATTTTGTCTGCATCTTACAATGTAACGTACAACAACGGCTTTCTCATTATCGACGGTCAATGGAAGCTTCTCATCTTTGTCGCCATCTACTCCCCTCGCGAGGTGCAACATCCCTGCTTCATCGATTGATTCGCACCGCGTGGCAATTGCGACTGGAACAGATGCCGTCTGCTATAATGTGTAAGAGAGAGATGGGTATAAACTATAAAGAGATATAGAGAGAGAAACAAGAGGGAAAACTAATTAGAGTTTGGGATGAAATTCGTATATTTAATATTTAAATATAAATTATCTGATTTGTGAATAATAAAATCTCTCCTCTATTTTTAGGATAACGATCTTTGAAAATTGGGTGTGACGTAATTTCCACCTAAAATAAATTTAATTCATGTCTCAATTAACTATAGCGTCCTTTCTATTTGGTCTCTATAAACCAGAATCATGACGAAAGAGCCTTCAATTATCTTGAGAAATAAATAATGGATCTGGTGGGCACTTTGGAATGGACCAAAGATGTTGGTTTAGGCGGCTATCAGCTTGGCAATTTTTTAAATTGGTATTGAAAATGAAAGTTAATTGTTTCAATGTTCACTGAACTTATACCTATGTTTTCGATAGTTCAATGAATTTTAAAATGTTGAGTTTTGGACGCTAAACTTTGGAAAAACGTTATACATTATTTACTGGCATAATTTTCTTCTTAAACTTCTAACGAAACCGATGACGTGGCTGACGGAATGCACATGTGGTGCTCCGTCACGCCATTAAACTTTGAGATAGTTGAATTTTGGCCATTAAACTTTGAAAAATGTCTATTTATTGCTCGCTAAACTTTGAGATGATTAAATTTTGATTACTGAACTTTGATATAGTTGAACTTGGACCATTAAACTTTGAAAACGTCTTTTATTACTCACTATAAATTTGAATTTAATTAATCCTCTGTTTATCTCCTTTTAGAACAAAATTCTTTAATTTTCATACTTATTTTTAACCACATTTATACAATAAAAATGTTACACGTAAACGCAAAAAAAAATTTCCAACTTTTTAGCCTAACATTCTCCGAAAAATATATTTAAAACTCTCTTTTTAAAAAAAAAATAATAATGGTCACCAAATAGGGGTTAAAATTCGAATTTAATTTACTTTTAACAATAAGTATATTGTGTGTTTAATTGCAATTAATAGCCACTTCTTTTGCACAACTTTGCAAAGCATTTTCTATTGTGCATAATAAATTTGGATTCAGTTAAAATTCATTGTTAAGACTTCGATTTAATTTTATTTAACAACAAATTCATTGTGTATTTCATTGTAAAATTCAAATATTATGATGATGATAGTTTAAAATTCTACAAAAAAAAAAATTTAAATTAAATTTAACTACTGTGTGATTGAGTAATCATTCCTTATGGTATAGACAATGCTTGCAAATCTGTGCAAATGAAGTGATTATAAATTGCAATAAAACACATAATATATTTATTATTAAATTAAGTTAAATTCGAATTTTAGCCCCTCTTTGATGGCTATTATTATTTTTTTATTTTTGTAAAAAAGAGAGTTTAAACAATGATTTGTTTAGAGAACGTGTAGTTAAAAAGTTGAAAAAAATACTTGAGTTTAGGTGTAAAATATTTTATTGCATAAATATGTGGTTAGAAAGAGTATGAAAATTAAATAATTTTGTATTAAATGGAGATAAACATAGGCTTAATTAAATCCAAATTTATAGTGAGCAACCAAAGACGTTTTTAAAGTTTAGTGATTAAAGTACGACTATATCAAAGTTCAGTGGCCAATATTCGATCATCTCAAAGTTTAATGTGCAATAGAAGATATTTTTCAAAATTTAGTGATCAAAATTCAACTATCTCAAAGTTTGACGGTGTAACGGAGCACCGCATGTGCATTCCGTTAGAAGTTCGAGACAAATTATGTCAGTAAGTAATGTACAACAGTTTCTAAAGTTTAATGGTCCAAACTCGACATTTTAAATTTTAGTGAGTGATCAAAGATATTGATATAAGTTTAGTGACAATTGGAACAATTAACTCTAAAAATGATAGGGGAGAAGAGGCATAGGGTGGAATAGGGAGAATGTAGTCGGTGGACAAAGATCTTAACCAAACATGACCTGGAGGACTAAATTTGTCGTTTGGTCGGTCAAATAGTTGTCTAAAGTTGACATTTCAACCATTACCCACCATTTAAAAGGAGTTCTCTCGAATATTAAGGATTTCAAAGCTCTTTCAAAAGAGACTTTCTTGATTGTACTTACGAGTCTAAATTCAATTTTCAACTTCAATAAAAAGTCAAACGTGATAAATATAAAAGGACTCTTCCCTTAAATAACCAAAATTCCCCAATTCTCATGGGAATAAAGACAGTGAGATATGCTAAAAAACAGGAATTTAGAGGCGGATTGTTTTGTCAGAAAGTAGTTGACCTTTTTCTTTTTTTTTTCCAAATATCAAATCATATTTCGACACGTGTATACCCTGTCTTTGAGCTTGTCTCTGTAGCATTGTTATTCTCATGGAGGATTAGGTTTGTCATCCGGTCAAAATGTTTGTTTGACTAGTTTGTGTGCCTTTTGTAATTTCTTTCAAACAATAAGGGCAAATGTGACATTTTGCTAACAACATGCAAGGATATAAATGTCATTGGAGAAATCTTTGTCTAGATCGTGTATGTCTATATTTGAATTATGGGTAAATGGCACAAAATGTTAATATTTTTCATTTTTTTGGTATTTTCATTTCTACTTTTCACATTTCATTGTGCAAAAGGCCATTTACATTCGTTTTTGAAGATTTTACCATTCTATTTAAATAAAACAAAAAGAAATGAAATGAAAAAAAATAATGAACTAATTGCAACCAAAATCCCAAATTTTAAAAAAAATTACAAATGAGTTAAAAATATATTTTAAAAATCAAAACTCAAAATAAATAAATAAACAATAAACCAAAAAAAAAAAAAACCTTTATTCTTAACCCACCAAATTGGGGAGCAATGAAATTTTGATAAAGTTTTAATGAAGTTTCGTGGAATTCGCATCGTTTCCAATCAAATTGGAGCATGTTTAAGTGTTCAATTAAAATGGAGTCAAAAGCCATTCATGGTTAGAAGGTGCATCTTCACTAATTGGTTGATTCGAGACAAATTGATGAAGACCCATCTATGCATTTTGTTCACCATGATGCGTAGAAGAAAATGATGGTCGTCCTCGACTGTGGTTCTCAACGTCGACGTTGAAATTTGGGATGAAAATTGTGTGGTTTGCTGCCTTCAAATTGGAATGAGATTGAATTTGATTTAAACTGATTCTTGATGATATGGGATCATGAAAGTGCCGCCTGGAGGAGTATTAGAAGCTTTTAATGGAGCTTGGCCATGGGGGTGTTGGAGGGTTGGCTTGAATTGGTGCTAAAGTCTTGCGTGAAGGCATGTTTTTCAACTTGAATTTCATCTGATTTTGGAACTATTGTGGTCGATTTTTGGTATGGGATGATCTCGTCCAACATGTAGCCATTCAATTAATGAATTCTTATTTAGCACTTATTTGTTACGGTGATAGCATCATTTTTCGGCGATTTAGGCGACAGTGGATGGTGGGTAAAACTCTCAATAATTTAGGCGGTGGATTAAACTCATAGTAAAAATAAATGTTTTTATTTTTAGTTTTGATTTTTAAGAATATATTTTTAACTCATTTGTAATTTTTTGAAATTTTGATACTTTGGTTGCAATTAGTTCATTATTTTTTCTTTTCTTTTGTTTTTGTTTTATTTAAAAATGGATGAAAAGGACCCTTGTGCACTGAAAGGTGGAAGTTAGGGGTGAAAATGTCAAAAATAAAAGATAGGGACGTTTTGCACAACATTAGAAGGGAGGGACGTTTTGTGAAAATTACCTTTTGAATTATTTCCATTCGTTCTTTGAATTTTCTTCTTCTATGAATCATATTTCAGGCATCAGTCTGTGCGGGGTTGAACATACATCATATCTTGGAAGCTTCAAAACGTCGTCGTTGTAATTCTAGGTTTTTAGATCTACCATCGCACTCGCTGCCTTCCTATATTTTTTGTCAACTCGAGGTAATTTTCGTTTTCGAATGAGCACAGAAAGTTCTGGTTGTCCTTTTGGATTCTAATTATATACACTTTCTGATTGATTGATTCTGGTATTTAAATAAATGTTTTAAA
>NW_019232731.1:0-1362 GCF_002742605.1 Olea europaea var. sylvestris | reverse complement strand
AAAAAAAAGACATGATTGCTAATAAATTTATAATGCTTATTTCTTTCTTTGTGTTTCATATCCTATCAAGTGTCATTTTTTTCTGACTTTAATTTGACTATTTGACAGGTGATTGCCAATTTTAGTGCTACATGGTGTGGTCCTTGTAAAATGATTGCACCTTTCTATCGCGAGCTGTCTGAGAAATTCCCTGCTCTTGTTTATCTTACCGTTGATGTTGATGAGCTAGCTGTAAGTACTGTGACACTGAAGAACTCGATCTGCTTAAAGCTACTCTATATACATGTCAAGTATTTCTTGAAGGCTTATTTAAAGCTGTCTGTGTTGCCCTAGTTAGAATAAGAACTCTCTAAAATCTGCAAAACAATTTTCTAATGGGATAACGTCCCTAAAGTATACCTCATTCTAGGAATTGAAAGTATTTATCTGGTTCATTCTTTCAGGAGTTTAGTACATCATGGGATATCAAAGCAACTCCAACCTTCTTCTTCCTTAAAGATGGACAACAAATTGACAGACTTGTGGGGGCAAACAAACCAGAGTTGCAGAAGAAGATTATAGCCCTACAACATTCTGCTCACTTGAAATAGCTCTCTGTGATTGTGAGCTTTCGTTATTGAAGGGTTTTAAGTTCTTGTTTTTTTAACCCTTGCAGGTGACCGTAAATTCGCTATGGTGAATTTGATTGCTAGTAAGTTGTGTGTATTGGAAACTCTTAATGTTGCACTCAAATGTCCAAATCACCCGTGTTCTGAAATATTAATAAATTTTTGGTATTAATTTTAAAATTTTTTTGGTCAAGGATTGATTTGGAACTATTTTATTTTATTTTTTGTTTCCTTCTTGCATAGACCTGTTTTAATGTATCAGTAACAGTTAGAGATTCGGGTAGGTTATGTTTATTCATGACTCGACCCTCGAACTGGGGTAAAGCTATCTTGGTAAAAACTGTCAGAAGAAACGAATGGATCAATTCAGATTATGAGAGTTCAAGCTGTCAAATGGACACCTCATAGACATTCCACTGCTTTTCGAATATGTTATATTTCCATCAAAACCTGAGGATGCATCCGGATCCTTCTTCCCTTTATATGTGACATCCAGTTCTCCAGTACCCTTGCCACTTTCCTTGGTGCTCTCTTGAAGTTGCAAAGCAAACTCAAGGTTCCAAAGCACATCGCCCATAGATGGCCTCTCCGTCCCGACGTCTGATAGACACTTCACCGATGTATCAGCAAACTTCTTAAAGCACTCGGGTGCAATCTTACCCTTTAGATATGGATCGATGATCTGGTCAAGAATGCCCAGGTTATGGCAATGTAGAGCCTACTCCACAAAGCTAACTTGCTCCTTTGGAAGTGT
>NW_019232730.1:0-2628 GCF_002742605.1 Olea europaea var. sylvestris | reverse complement strand
ATTTTTTAAGTTGAAGGAGGATAATGCAGGCGAATTCCACTAACGTTCAGTTTGAAGTTTGTCATATTTTTAATTTCATCTCAAATTCAGCTCGTGAAAAGTGTGTTCTAGCTTGACTTGAATATAAGATTGAGCATTTCTTTGGACTTTTTTATGGTCTTAATGGAACTTGGGCAACCAAAAGCTCAACCCGAGTCGGTTCGCTTACAACCTAAGAGCATCTTCAAGAAACTCTCTAAACACAATATACTCTCTATCTTACATAGCCAATGCTTAAAATTGAGCTCGAAAAGACTCTTTATGTCTTTTTTAAAATAGAGAGTAGGTTTGGTTATTCTTTAATGTCCAATGATTGCATTCAATACATTACAAATTTCAATTTTCTATGATTTAAATTATTCAAATTACATTTGAATTGATTGGACATTGACATACAAAAAAATAACGTAAAATAAGATGTTTTTATTATGCATAAAATGTATTTTATAAATAGACAATCTCTTGAAGATGCTCTGATTGGATTAGCAGATTATTTCAAGCGGGTTATATATTAGCAATCATCTTAGAACTTTTCTGCTCGAGAAATAGTTAAAATTATAAAGATATTGCTTTGCTTTACAAGGCTTGGACATTATTTTTGTACTGGTTCGACCTTTGTTGCATGTTAAACTATGGTTCACCCTTTATGTGATTTTAGTTGATTGTGCATTCAATTGTTTCAACTATTCTTAAGTATTCTCTTTGGTAGTAATAGTATCAACTACTTACGAATAAAATTTTCTGCTGCAGTTGTCCAATACGAAGCTCGTTGAAGCTGCTTCTGATGGTCCAAAAGCATAATTCAGGTGAGGTGAGACTAAGGGTGTCTTCCATAATTATACAAGATGTTGGTGGATGCTTTATATATTTCTCAGAATTGTTAGTTATATTGTCAACTTGTCTTGGTCTGGCGTGATTTTATCATGACTCTTCTGTATGGTACAAATGATGGTCAATCTACACTTGTCTAGAAAATCTTTTTCCTTGTTCACTAATAAATGGACTAAACTCATGTTTCATATTATGTTGTGACGCTCGTTTGGAGTATAAAAACTCTCCATTTTCATTGAAATCAGTTTGTCATCTTTGGAATGCTTGCCGAGTAAAGGCTTCTATGCCCTGAAAGTTTGATTTGCAAGGTTACGTTATTGTTTAGTAAATACAGATGGAAATAGCTGTGTCGTGCCCTGTATGTAGATTTTAACTGGACAAAGCTTCCTTGGTTACTAGAGGTATAAACCAGACTGGACCGCTAGTTGGCCCGGGGCTTCAATGGTTGAAATAAATTTTACGACCGTTGGGTCCCTTCTATTAAATTCTATTTGGAAACCATGGTCCTCTTCTCGTTTGGTGAAAGGTCTTTGTCAAGTGGATATTCCTTTGAATGCGATCTCTTCCTTAAGGTTGCGCCTGATCCAGCAAGCATATTAAGCCCTTGTTTGGTCTCCATTATTTCTAAAATGTATTTTTTCTGTCACTTATTTTCAATCACACATTCTTTAGTAAAATAATATTACATGCAAACTCAGAACTTTTCATTATTTTTTAACACCACATTTTCTATCAAAATACTATTCCAATATGCATTTTGGGCAAAAAAAGGGATCGAACAGTCTCTAAATGTCATTTACCGTGACCCAACGCTCACTTCCCATCCCCCATGGCTCTGCAGGACAATTAAGGAGTGACCTAAACTAAAGTTTGGTCCATGATTGCAAATTATGGAGCAACCATAGTAGCATCAAATTGTTGGGTTCTGTTTCTTAGGCGAATCAAACCGAATAACCCAACCATGAAGTTGCTGAAAAATTAATATCGACTGAATATAAAGCATACAAATCATACATTTATTTTTCGACAATGCATGTTTGGTACACAGTACGTTCCGTACTATCTAATCGTTATCCAACCTGCCAAACATGACATTGCTGTGGAAACCTAGTTAAGTGATCAGGTCTGGAAGGCAGGAATCTCAATCCCTTTGTTATTACAGGGAACTGGTGCATCATATTTGCTGAATAGCCTGTAAGATGATATGAGTGATAGCACTGCATAACAAAGTGTGACTATAAATGTAATTGCAATGGAGGCAGTGGCTTTCCTGCAGAAACCACCAAATGATCCACATGTTTGGCTCCATGTAATTGAGGCATCCCCTTTATATGCCAAATACACCACCTCCGTCGATATAGCACCGGCAGACAGGATCAAGTAAGTTAGTAACTGCACGCATTAGAGTAAAATGTGACTTTTAAGGAGAACGAGATGCACACAAATGTTCATTTGTTTACTTTTTTGAGCTCGTGCATACCTGGTCGAGGAGAAAGAATGTCCATGCTCGAGACATGGTCGACGGCCGAGGTATGGCCACGACGACAGCCGATAGAATAGAATAACCAGCACAAATGCCACTCGCATGCACTAAGTATCTACAAATACATAAATTGTGTCATACTGACGCTCAGCAACGCTTTCACTACTACTTCTTGGAGTAGAGTTCCGTGAGACAGCTATATTAATTAGTGTTTTGAAAATAATTTTTGAAAAAGTTCTCTTCCTGAATAGCTTTTAGATTAAGTCTATCTTTTA
>NW_019232729.1:1566-2628 GCF_002742605.1 Olea europaea var. sylvestris | reverse complement strand
CACAGTCGCGAAAAATGACGAAAACCCCCGGCGCGATTTTTATTTCCGATCAACCAGTCAAATTTTAGCCAATTTCGACACAGACGTGAAAAATGACGAAATTGCCCCAGGCGCGATTTTTATTTCCGATCAACCTGCGGAATTTAAGCCCATTCCGAAACAGTCGCGAAAAATGACGAAATTGCCCCGGCGCAATTTTTTTCATTCGATCTACCTGTCAAATTTTAGACCATTCCGACACAGTCGCGAAAAATGACGAAATTGCCCCCGGCGCGATTTTTATTTCCGATCAACCTGCCAAATTTAAGCCCATTTCGCCACAGGCGCGAAAAATGACGAAATTGCCCCCGACGCGATTTTTATTTCCGATCAACCTGCCAAATTTAAGCCCATTTCGCCACAGGCGCGAAAAATGACGAAATTGCCCCCGACGCGATTTTTATTTCCGATCAACCTGCCAAATTTAAGCCCATTTCGCCACAGGCGCGAAAAATGACGAAATTGCCCCCGACGCGATTTTTATTTCCGATCAACCTGCCAAATTTAAGCCCATTCCGACACAGTCGCGTAAAATGACGAAATTGCCCCCGGCGCGATTTTTATTTCCGATCAACCAGTCAAATTTTAGCCCATTTCGACACAGTCGCGAAAAATGACGAAATTGCCCCGGCACGTTTTTCGTTGCCGATCTACCTGTCAAATTTTTGCCCATTCCGACGCAGTCGAGAAAAATGACGAAATTGCCCCCGGCGCGATTTTCATTTCTGATCAACCTACCAAACTTAAGCCCATTCCGACACAGTCGCGAAAAATGACGAAATTGCCCCGGCACGTTTTTCGTTGCCGATCTACCTGTCAAATTTTTGCCCATTCCGACGCAGTCGAGAAAAATGACGAAATTGCCCCCGGCGCGATTTTCATTTCCGATCAACCTGCCAAATTTAAGCGCATTCCGACACAGTAGTGTAAAATGACGAAATTGACCCCGGCGCGATTTTTATTTCCGAAAAACGGGTCAAATTTTAGCCCATTCCGACACAGTCGCGAAAAATGACGAAATTG
>NW_019232729.1:0-1466 GCF_002742605.1 Olea europaea var. sylvestris | reverse complement strand
AAAATGACGAAATTGCCCCCGGCGCGATTTTTATTTCCGATCAACCTGCCAAATTTAAGCGCATTCCGACACAGTAGTGTAAAATGACGAAATTGCCCCCAGCGCGATTTTTATTTCCGAAAAACTGGTCAAATTTTAGCCCATTCCGACACAGTCGCGAAAAATGACGAAATTGACCCCGGCGCGATTTTTATTTTCGATCAACCTGCCAAATTTAAGCCCATTCCGACACGGTCGCGAAAAATGACGAAATTGCCCCCGGCGCGATTTTTATTTCCGATCAAACTGCCAAATTTAAGCCCATTCCGACACAGTCACGTAAAATAACGAATTTGCCCCTGGCGCGATTTTTATTTCCGATCAACCATCTAAATTTAAGCCCATTCCGACACAGTCGCGTAAAATGACGAAATTGCCCCGGCGCGATTTTTATTTCCGATTAACCTGCCAAATTTAGGCCCATTCCGACACAGTCGCGTAAAATGACGAAATTGCCCCCTGAGCGATTTTTATTTTCGATCAACTTGTCAAATTTTATTCCATTCCAACACAGTCACGAAAAATGATGAAATTGACCCCGGCGCGATTTTTATTTCCGATCAACCTGCCAAATTTAAGCCGATTCCGACACAGTCGCGAAAAATGACGAAATTGCCCCACCACGGTTTTTGTTTCCGATCTACCTGTCAAATTTTTGCCCATTTCGACACAGTCGCGTAAAATGACGAAATTACCCCGGCGCGATTTTTATTTCCGATCAACCTGCCAAATTTAAGCCCATTCCGACACAGTCGTGTAAAATGACGAAATTGCCCCCTGAGCGATTTTTATTTCCGATCAACCTATCAAATTTTAGTCCATTCCGACACAGTCGCGGAAAATGACGAAAGTGCCCCAGGCGCGATTTTTATTTCCGATCAACCTGCGGAATTTAAGCCCATTCCGACACAGTCGCGAAAAATGACGAAATTGCCCCGGCGCAATTTTTTTCATTCGATCTACCTGTCAAATTTTAGACCATTCCGACACAATCGCGAAAAATGACGAAATTAACCACGGAGCGATTTTTAATTCCGATCAACCTACCAAATTTAATCCCATTCCGACACAGTCACGTAAATTTACGAAATTGCCCCCGGCGCGATTTATATTTCCGATCAACCTGCCAAATTTAAGCCCATTTCGGCACAGTCGCGAAAAATGACGAAATTGCCCCCGGCGCGATTTTTATTTCCGATCAACCTGCCAAATTTAAGCCCATTCCGACACAGTCGCGTAAAATGACGAAATTGCCCCACGAGCGATTTTTATTTCCGATCAACCAGTCGAATTTTAGCCCATTCCGACACAATCGCGAAAAATGACGAAATTGCCCCGGCACGTTTTTTCGTTGCCGATCTACCTGTCAAATTTTTGCCCATTCCGACGCAGTCGAGAAAAATGACGAAATTGCCCCCGGCGCGATT
>NW_019232728.1:0-2628 GCF_002742605.1 Olea europaea var. sylvestris | reverse complement strand
GTCGGCGCACGAAGAATTGAGCGTAACTTTGGCACACTGTGTTCGTTTGGGGCACATAAGAACTTTTTGGAAATGTGGCGACCATTTTTGGATTGAACTCACCTCTTCGTCGTGACATATGAGGGATTTTGGCCATTTTTTCGAAAGAATGAGCACTTGCATATTTGGAACGCTTGGATTGTCGGCGTACGAAGAATTGAGCATAACTTTTGCACACAGTGTCCGTTTTTGGCCCATAAGAACTTTTTGGAAATGTAGCTATCGTTTTTGATTGAACTCACAACTTCGTCGTGACGTACGAGGGATTTTGGCCATTCTTTGAAAGAATGAACGCTTGTATATTTAGAACGCTTGGAGAGTCGGCGGACGAAGAATTGAGCGTAACTTTTGCACACGGTGTCCGTTTTGGGCCCATAAGTACTTTTTGGAAATGTAGCGACCGTTTTGGATTGAACTCACCACTTCGTCGTGACGTATGAGGGATTTCGGCCATTTTTCGAAAGAATGAGCACTTGCATATTTGGAACGCTTGGATTGTCGGCGTACGAAGAATTGAGCATAACTTTTGCACACAGTGTCCGTTTTTGGCCCATAAGAACTTTTTGGAAATGTAGCTATCGTTTTTGATTGAACTCACAACTTCGTCGTGACGTACGAGGGATTTTGGCCATTCTTTGAAAGAATGAACGCTTGTATATTTAGAACGCTTGGAGAGTCGGCGGACGAAGAATTGAGCGTAACTTTTGTACACGGTATCCGTTTTGGGCCCATAAGAACTTTTTGGAAATATAGGGACCATTTTGGATCGAACTCATCACTTCGTCGTGACGTATGAGAGATGTTGTCCATTTTTTGAAAGAATGAGCACTTGCATATTTTGAATGCTTGGATTGTCGGCGTACGAAGAATTGAGCGTAACTTTTGTACACGGTGTCCGTTTTGGGTCCATAACTACTTTTTGGAAATGTAGCGACCGTTTCGGATTGAACTCACAACTTCATCATGACGTACGAGGGATTTTGGCCACTCTTTGAAAGAATGAGTGCCTGTATATTTAGAATGCTTGGAGAGTCGGCGGACGAAGAATTGAGCGTAACTTTTGCGCACGGTGTCCGTTTTGAGCCCATAAGTACTTTTTGGAAATATAGCGACCGTTTTGGATTGAACTAACCACTTCGTCATGACGTACGAGGGATTTTGGCCACTCTTTGAAAGAATGAGTGCCTGTATATTTAGAATGCTTGGAGAGTCGGCGGACGAAGAATTGAGCGTAACTTTTGCGCACGGTGTCCGTTTTGAGCCCATAAGTACTTTTTGGAAATATAGCGACCGTTTTGGATTGAACTAACCACTTCGTCATGACGTACGAGGGATTTTGGCCACTCTTTGAAAGAATGAGTGCCTGTATATTTAGAATGCTTGGAGAGTCGGCGGACGAAGAATTGAGCGTAACTTTTGCACACGGTGTCCGTTTTGAGCCCGTAAGTACTTTTTGAAAATGTAACGACCGTTCTGGATTGAACTCACAACTTCGTCATGACGTATGAGGGATTTTGGCCATTCTTCAAAAGAATGAGCGCTTGTGTATTTAGAACGCTTGGAGAGTTGGCGGACGAAGAATTGAGCGTAACTTTTGCACACGGTGTCCGCTTTGGGCCCATAAGAACATTTTTGAAATGTAGCGACCGTTTTGGATTGAACTCACCACTTCGTCGTGACGTATGAGGGATTTCGGCCATTTTTCGAAAGAATGAGCACTTGCATATTTGGAACGCTTGGATTGTCGGCGCACGAAGAATTGAGCGTAACTTTGGCACACTGTGTTCGTTTGGGGCACATAAGAACTTTTTGGAAATGTGGCGACCGTTTTGGATTGAACTCACCTCTTCGTCGTGACATATGAGGCATTTCGGCCATTTTTTCGAAAGAATGAGCACTTACATATATGGAACGCTTGGATTGTCGGCGTACGAAGAATTGAGCGTAACTTTTGCACACAGTGTCCGTTTTTGGCCCATAAGAACTTTTTGGAAATGTAGCGACCGTTTGGAATTGAACTCACAACTTCATCGTGACTTATGAGAGATTTCGGCCATTTTTCGAAAGAATGAGCACTTGCATATTTGGAACGCTTGGATTGTCGGCGTACGAAGAATTGAGCGTAACTTTTGCACACGGTGTCCGTTTTGGGCCCATAAGAACTTTTTGGAAATGTAGCGACCGTTTGGAATTGAACTCACAACTTCATCGTGACTTATGAGAGATTTCGGCCATTTTTCGAAAGAATGAGCACTTGCATATTTGGAACGCTTGGATTGTCAGCGTACGAAGAATTGGGCGTAACTTTTGTACACGGTGTCCGTTTTGGGCCCGTAAGTACTTTTTGGAAATGTAGCGACCGTTTTGGATTGAACTCACGACTTCGTCGTGACGTACGAGGGATTTTGGCCATTCTTTGAAAGAATGAACGCTTGTATATTTAGAACGCTTGGAGAGTCGGCGGACGAAGAATTGAGCGTAACTTTTGCACACGGTTTCCATTTTTGGCCAATAAGAACTTTTTGGAAATTTAGCGACCGTTTTGGATTGAACTCACCACTTCGTCGTGACGTATGAGGGATTTCGGCC
>NW_019232727.1:0-2629 GCF_002742605.1 Olea europaea var. sylvestris | reverse complement strand
TGGATTGTAGGCGATCGAAGAACTGAGTGTGAATTTTGCATACGGTGTCCGTTTTGGGCCCATAAGTACTTTTTGGAAATGTATCAATCCTTTTGGATTGAACCCACCCATTTCCGCGAGATGTATGAGGGATTTTGGTCCTTTGCGGAAGAACAAGCAATTGCTTATTTGGAACACTTAGATTGAAGGTGATCGAAGAACTAAGTGTAACTTTTGCATACGGTATCCGTTTTGGGCCCATAAGTACTTTTTCGAAATGTAGCGATCCTTTTGGATTGAACCCACACTTTTCCGCGTGATGTATGAGGGATTTCAGTCCTTTTGTGGAAGAACAAGCACTTGCTTATTTGGAATGCTTTGATTGTAGGCGATCGAAGAACTGAGTGTGACTTTTGCATACGGTGTCCGTTTTGGGCCCATAAGTACTTTTCGAAAATGTAGCGATCCTTTTGGATTTAAACCACCCTTTTCCTCACATCGTATGAGGGATTTCGGTCCTTTGTGGATGAACAAGCACTTGCTTATTTGGAATGCTTGGATTGTCGGCTATCGAAGAACTGAGTGTAACTATTGCATACGGTGTCCATTTTGGGTCCATAAGTAATTTTCGAAAATGCAGCGACCCTTTTGCATTGAACTCATAGCTTCGCCGGGACGTCTGACTAATTTTGGCGAATTTTGGAATAACAAGCACTTGCTTATTTGGAATGGTTGGATTGTCGGCGATCGAAGAACTGAGTGTGACTTTTGCATACGGTGTCCGTTTTGGGCCCATAAGTACTTTTTGGAAATGTAGCGATCCTTTTGGATTGAACCCACCCTTTTCCACGAAATGTATGAGGGATTTTGGTCCTTTGCAAAAGAATAAGCAATTGCTTATTTGGAATGCTTGGATTGAAGGCGATCGAAGAACTGAGTGTAACTTTTGCGTACGGTATCCGTTTTGGGCCCATAAGTACTTTTTGGAAATGTAGCGATCCTTTTGGATTGAACCCACCCTTTTCCACGAAATGTATGAGGGATTTTGGTCCTTTGCGAAAGAATAAGCAATTGCTTATTTGGAATGCTTGGATTGAAGGCGATCGAAGAACTGAGTGTAACTTTTGCGTACGGTATCCGTTTTGGGCCCATAAGTACTTTTTGGAAATGTAGCGATCCTTTTGGATTGAACCCACACTTTTCCACGTGATGTATGAGGGATTTCGGTCCTTTTGTGGAGGAACAAGCACTTGCTTATTTGGAATGCTTTGATTGTAGGCGATCGAAGAACTGAGTGTGACTTTTGCATACGGTGTCCGTTTTGGGCCCATAAGTACTTTTCGAAAATGTAGCGATCCTTTTGGATTTAACCCACCCTTTTGCTCACATCGTATGAGGGATTTCGGTCCTTTGTGGATGAACAAGCACTTGCTTATTTGGAATGCTTGGATTGTCGGCTATCGAAGAACTGAGTGTAACTATTGCATACGATGTCTGTTTTGGGCACATAAGTACTTTTGGGAAATGTAGCGTTCCTTTTGGATTGAACCCACCCTTTTCCACGTGATGTGTGAGGGATTTCAGTCCTTTGTGGAAGAACAAGCACTTGCTTATTTGGAATGCTTGGATTGTCAGCGATCGAAGAACTGAGTGTGACTTTTGCATACGGTGTCCATTTTGGGCCCATAAGTACTTTTCGAAAATGTAGCGACCTTTTTGCATTGATCTCATAGCTTCGCCGTGACGTATGACGAATTTTGGCCATTTTTGAAATAACAAGCTCTTGCTTATTTGGAATGGTTGGATTGTCAGCGATCGAAGAACTGAGTGTGACTTTTGCATACGGTGTCCGTTTTGGGCCCATAAGTACTTTTTGGAAATGTAGCAATCCTTTTGGATTGAACCCACCCTTTTCCACGTGATGTGTGAGGGATTTCAGTCCTTTGTGGAAGAACAAGCACTTGCTTATTTGGAATGCTTGGATTGTAGGCGATCGAAGAACTGAGTGTGACTTTTACATACGGTGTCCATTTTTTGCCCATAAGTACTTTCTGGGAATGTAGCGATCCTTTTGGATTTAACCCACCCCTTTGCTCACATCGTATGAGGGATTTCAGTCGTTTGTGGATGAACAAGCACTTGCTTATTTGGAATGCTTGGTTTGTCGGCTATCGAAGAACTGAGTGTAACTATTGCATACGATGTCCGTTTTGGGCACATAAGTACTTTTGGGAAATGTAGCGTTCCTTTTGGATTGAACCCACCCTTTTCCGCGTGATGTATGAGGGATTTCGGTCCTTTGTGGAAGAACAAGCACTTGCTTATTTGGAATGCTTGGATTGTAGGCGATCGAAGAACTGAGTGTGAATTTTGCATACGGTGTCCGTTTTGGGCCCATAAGTACTTTTTGGAAATGTAGCAATCCTTTTGGATTGAACCCACCCATTTCCGCGAGATGTATGAGGGATTTTGGTCCTTTACGGAAGAACAAGCAATTGCTTATTTGGAATGCTTGGATTGAAGGCGATCGAAGAACTGAGTGTAACTTTTGCATACGGTATCAGTTCTGGGCCCATAAGTACTTTTTGGAAATGTAGCGATCCTTTTGGATTGAACCCACCCTTTTCCGCGAGATGTATGAGGGATTTTG
>NW_019232726.1:0-2629 GCF_002742605.1 Olea europaea var. sylvestris | reverse complement strand
GTCATTTTTCTCGACTGTGTCGGAATGGGCTTAAATTTGAGGGGTTGATTGGGAACAAAAATCGCGCCGGGTGTAATTTCGTCGTTTTTCGAGACTTTTTCGAAATTGGCTAAAATTTGACTGGTTGATCGGAAATAAAAATCGCGCCGGCGGCAATTTCGTCATTTTTCTCGACTGTGTCGGAATGGGCTCAAATTTGGCAGTTTGATCCGAAATAAAAATTGCGCAGGGGGCAATTTCGTCATTTTTCTCGACAGTGTCGGAATGGGTTCAAATTTGAGAGGTTGATCGGAAAAAAAAATCGCGCCGGGGGCAATTTCATCATTTTTCTCGATTGTGTCGGAATTGGGTGAAATTTGGCAGTTTGATCGGAAATAAAAATCGCGCCGGCGGCAATTTCGTCATTTTTCTCGACAGTGTCGGAATGGGTTCAAATTTGAGAGGTTGATCGGAAAAAAAAATCGCGCCGGGGGCAATTTCATCATTTTTCTCGATTGTGTCGGAATTGGGTGAAATTTGGCAGTTTGATCGGAAATAAAAATCGCGTCGGCGGCAATTTGTTCATCTTTCTCGACTGTGTCAGAATGGGCTCAAATTTGACAGGTTTATCGGGAACCAAAATCGCGCCGGGTGTAATTTTATCATTTTTCGCGACTGTGTCGGAATTGGCTAAAATTTGACTTGTTGATCGGAAACAAAAACAGCGCCGGGGGCAATTTCGTCTTTTTTCTCGACTGTGTCGGAATTGGCTGAAATTTGGCCGTTTGATATGAAATAAAAATCGCGCCGGGGGCAATTTCGTCATTTTTCTCGACTGTGTCGGAATGGGCTCAAATTTGACAAGTTAATCGGAAACAAAAATATCGTCGGGGGCAATTTCGTCATTTTTCTCGACTGTGTCGGAATTGGCTAAAATTTGACTAGTTGATAGGAAACAAAAATCGCGCCGGGGGCAATTTCGTAGTTTTTCTCGACTGTGTCGGAATTTGCTAAAATTTGGCAGTTTGATCTGAAATAAAAATCGCACAGGGGCAATTTCGTCATTTTTCTCGACTGTGTCGGAATGGGCACAAATTTGACAGGTTGATCGGACACAAAAATCGCGCCGGGAGCAATTTCGTCATTTTTCTCGACTGTGTCGGAGTTGGCTGAAATTTGGCAGTTTGGTCTGAAATAAAAATCGCGCTGGCGGCAATTTCGCCGTTTTTCTCGACTGTGTCGGAATGGGCGCAAATTTGACAGGTTAATCGGAAACAAAAATATCGTCGGGGCAATTTCGTCATTTTTCTCGACTGTGTCGGAATTGGATAAAATTTGACTAGTTGATAGGAAACAAAAATCGCGCCGGGGGCAATTTCGTAGTTTTTCTCGACTGTGCCGGAATTTGCTAAAATTTGGCAGTTTGATCTGAAATAAAAATCGCACAGGGGCAATTTCGTCATTTTTCTCGACTGTGTCGGAATGGGCACAAATTTGACAGGTTGATCGGACACAAAAATCGCGCTGGGAGCAATTTCGTCATTTTTCTCGACTGTGTCGGAGTTGGCTGAAATTTGGCAGTTTGGTCGGAAATAAAAATCGCGCCGACGGCAATTTCGCCGTTTTTCTCGACTGTGTCGGAATGGGCGCAAATTTGACAGGTTTATCGGGAACAAAAACCGCGCCGGGTGTAATTTCGTCATTTCTCGCGACTGTGTCGGAATTGGCTGAAATTTGACTTGTTGATCGGACACAAAAATCGCGCCGGGGTCAATTTCGTCATTTTTCTCGACTGTGTCGGAATTGGATGAAATTTGGCAGTTTGATCTAAAATAAAAGTCGCGCCAGGGGCAATTTCGTCATTTTTCTCGACTGTGTCGGAATTGGCTGAAATTTGGCAATTTGATCGAAAATTAAAATCGCGCCGACTGTAACTTCGTCATTTTTCTCGAATGTGTCGAAATTGGCTGAAATTTGACAGTTTGATCTGAAATAAAAATCGCGCCAGGGGCAATTTCGTCATTTTTCTCGACTGTGTCGGAATGGGCTCAAATTTGACCGGTTTATCGGGAACAAAAATCTCGCCGGGGGTAATTTCGTCATTTTTCGCGACTGTGTCGGAATTGGCTAAAATTTGACTAGTTGATAGGAAACAAAAATCGCGCCGGGGGCAATTTCATCAGTTTTCTCGACTGTGTCGGAATGGGCTCAAATTTGACCGGTTTATCGGGAACAAAAATCTCGCCGGGGGTAATTTCGTCATTTTTCGCGACTGTGTCGGAATTGGCTAAAATTTGACTAGTTGATAGGAAACAAAAATCGCGCCGGGGGCAATTTCGTCGTTTTTCTCGACTGTGTCGGAATTTGATAAAATTTGGCAGTTTGATCTGAAATAAAAATCGCACAGGGGCAATTTTGTCATTTTTCTCGACTGTGTCGGAATGGGCACAAATTTGACAGGTTGATCGGACACAAAAATCGCGCCGGGTGCAATTTCGTCATTTTTCTCGACTGTGTCGGAATTGGCTGAAATTTGGCAGTTTGGTCGGAAATAAAAATCGTGCCGTCGGCAATTTCGCCATTTTTCTCGACTGTGTCGGAATGGGGGCAAATTTGACAGGTTTATCGGGAACAAAAACTGCGCCGGGTG
>NW_019232725.1:0-2629 GCF_002742605.1 Olea europaea var. sylvestris | reverse complement strand
TCTCTCTCTCTCTCTCATCTATACCCACCAATAAAAAAATGAATAAGTATATATTTTTTATGTTGAAAATTAAATTAATTAAATATATTTAATTAATAATTTTTATACAAATAAGTTTTAAATAATTTAATTGTCTAGAATTTATTCTTTTCATGCTGGCAATCAAATCAAAAGTAAAAAAGTAATTTTCTATGAGAAAATGATGTTGCTCGAAATGCACAACTCTTTGATAAACTGAGTAGCTCTCCATTTGTTCGAGACAGAATCAAAGTACCCAAAAAAGAAAAATAATGATAATAAAAATAGGATCATGGGGAGGGTAATTTGGTAATCTGCAGCAAATTTGATAATTCCCGTCAGCCTATGTCTTCATAGTAGGCGTACGAGTGGACACAGCATCTGATTTCACTGGTTAATTTATTGTACAGTCTACGTGGGTGTGCATCTTACCGTTGATTATGGCCTAAATACATTTCTTTACCGAATATTATCCGCTACTCCCGGAGCTACTGTGGGTTTCTCCAATGGGTAAAATGTCGTCATGCACGGCACATAATAATTTCCACTTTAGCAAAAGGATAATTATAACAAGAATAATATTATTTATAATGAAGATTATTTTTAATCGTTCTAAGTGACATATATATAATAATTTATTATTTTATGCATGTAATAATAAAAATTATCACATTAATGTATTAGATAATAAATTGTCATATTTATATTACATAAAACGACTATCAATAATTTTCACTATAAATAGCACCACGCTTACCAAAAAAATATATATGACATTATTTTATAATTTTTTTTTATCGTGTATTAACCAAAAAGTGTTCAATATATTACAACTCTGTTTGATCTCCATTAAATTAAATTACATTACATTCCATTTTTCTCTCTCCTATTTTCAACCACACAATCTTTCATAAAATAATATTACACGTAAATCGAAAATTTTTCCTTCTTTTTCAACCACTCATTTTTCTAAAAAATATTATTCCTCCATTTTCATTTTCAAGTAATAGGAGTCAAACAGGAGCTAAACATGTAAACAAATATTCTAACAATTCATGCTAGTTTAAGGGGGATGTATTCAATTGGGATTTTTAAAAACTTTTGGAGACTTTTTTAAGTGGGTGACTTTTGTGGACTTTGTGAAATTTTAAGTAATTTTTATGGATTTGGTAGGAATTAGTAAAAGTTTTTCCTGGATTTGTGGAGATTTTTACTAAAGACTTTTAAAGACTTTTGAGGATTTTTTTTTTTTTTTAAAGGAAATATGCTTTTCACAGTGTTAAATGTGAGATATCGAGGAATATTTATGAGAATTCACAAGATTCACTTAAAAACGAATCTTTGAAATTAGAGGGAGAGATAGAGATCAACTAGTGAAAATTTGCCATAACCTGATTTGAAGAAAACTCATAGCAAAGATTCAAAGAAATACCTAATTGGAAGAGATAGAGGAAAAACCTAGAGGGAAATAAGAATAGTATACTCTTTTTAGAAATCTCTCTATGGATGAGAGATTTTGGGAGAAAAATCCTATTTATATTTTCTATTAAAAAGTCTCTGAAAGTCCAAGAAATTTTAAATTCCCTGAAAGTCCCTCTAAATTGAATACCTCAAAACTTGTAGAGACTTCTAAAAAGTTTCAATTGAATACCCCGTAACTTCTGGAGACTTTTTAAAAGTCTATAAAAGTTTCTATTGAATACACCCAAACTTTTAGAGAGTCTCTAAAAGTTTCAATTGAATATACCCAAACTTTTTAAATCTCTAAAAGTCTTTAAAAGTCTTGATTAAATACACCCCCCTAAATTTCTCCAAGTTTGACTTTTAGTCGTGATTTTTTTAAACTAAGAGCATGTTTGGTTTTGACTAAAATTTGATTTTACTCTAAATCAAATTCAAACAATCAATATTAACCACATCTTTTATGAACCCCACAACTTTTCAACTGCACATTCAAAATTTTTAATTACAATCTACTAAAAAATTTAATTTTAATCTCCATCAAACATCATATAAGTGTTCATGCATGTAATTGTAAGGAGGTCATATATGGGCCCTTGTTTGGTTCTCATTATTTTCAAAATAAATTTTTATTTTTCTTATTTTCAACCACATATTTTTTAATATTATAATATTATACACAACCTCGTAATTTTTTTAATCACACATTCTTAAATACATTTTGGAGAAAAAGGGACTAAAACATACTCATGGAATCATTATATCTCTATCATGTAAAAGTTATTAATTAAATAGTATGAAATACTAAACGTGTCGCAACTCGCAAGACACTTCTCAAATTCAAACAATTTATCCTGATTTTCATGTAACAAACATCCTCTATTCCTCCAAGTTTAACTTGTAGTCATTGTTGTTTCGTACAAATGCGAGTGCATTTTTGCATGAAAAAAAAAAGATATACAAGCAACTATTTTATAATATCTTTATCGTGTAATATTAATCGACATGCTCGATGTAACACGACACATTAAACGTGTGACAGGACTAATACTCAAATAATTTACCATATTTTCATGTAATCGAGATTCTCAATATTTTCAGAGTTGACTTTTACTCATTGTAATTTTATACATGCAATTACTTTATAATA
>NW_019232724.1:0-2629 GCF_002742605.1 Olea europaea var. sylvestris | reverse complement strand
AAGACCTTATTAGTCAGGTATAAATCTTTTTGGGTTCATGTTTTTCCAATTGAAAAGTGCAGGAATGGTTCGAGTTTAACTTCTGTTATTATTGGAAATTCCCATGATAATAGATGCTTGTCAAGGATTCTTCAAGACGCTTGCCACTCCACAAGCTGCTCGAGCATCCTTGGATAGTGCAAAATGCAGATCCTTCGGGCACTTGCAGAGGCTGATTATTATTTCACTTCCTCAAGCCAGCGAGAAAATATTCTCAGCGCTCCTTTAATAGGATGAAATTCTTGTAAAATGTCCCTTGTCTTGTGACTAAAAGATGCCTTGTAATGAATGAGATTCTGAAAACATGAAACATTGCTGCTTGTGTAGCTAAAAATATCAATTTAAATTCTTCTTCGTCTTATGGAAATCGGAGTATTTGACCCCATCTCATAAACCAATCTGCAAGTAAATTTTCTGCCAATCTAGCCCTTGCATTCTTATCATGGATCAGATTGCGCCAATATCAATCCATTTACCATGAAAGCGAGAATTCAGCTGCCAGTTTTCTTCCATTATTAATACGCCGGCTATTAAAGTAAAATATGGGATTTTAATGGATAATAATTTTGCCATCATCCATTTCTCGAATCAATATATTCAAATATCACAATGTGACAAAAAATCCATTTGAAAGAGACTTTTCAAGTACTTGTTTGATATGGTACAAAACCGTAGAACTTCCAATGGCGATGCTATCGCATTATTATTCAAAAATGATACAGACTAGTTTACATGATATCCAAAGACGATACAGAATAATTGTTGCATACATCTAAATAAAACATTTTGGGCTTAATTTCCTCTAATATAAAACATCAAAATCAAATAGTCAGTACCCACAACAGCCGATATATCCTAACAAACCAACCCCCGTAAAATACGAAATGCCGGTGGATTCATTTAGTTTGTTTTCTGATCAGCATCATCCAGCAATTGAGTTGGAGGCACTTCCTCTGTTTTGGCTGCTACGACAGCTTTAGGACCCAAGAAACTTGGTTGATTTGTCGAAGAAAGAAGCCTCGCCCACATCCTGTCAGTTATGACAACCTTGTTTTGCCGTTCAATGATGCGCTGCATGAAAAAATAAAGAAATTATATTCACAAAACAAGAAGTCGAGTGTCTCCAAGATTCATCAACTGATTAAACAATCCATGGAAAAAGATGTTTTTTCCTCTCTTTTTGGTCTTTCAACGATTTATTCTTATTGAACATGTACAATTAGCTGCTGATAAGATACGGATGGATTTCTGGAAATGCTGGGTTGCACTTTTTTTTTCTAACAGATCACGCCAGCTAAATTGTTAATGACTTGAAAAAAGAAGGAAATATTGACTACATTAACAAAGCTAAAAGCTTTATCACAACAAGAGTGTGAAAATGAATCTAAATTATCATTAACATTTGGCATATAGCATTTAAACTGATAATACCTTTTATAAATTTCCAAGTTATGGTTGTGATTATACCTTAAAGTTGGTCCCCCGCACTTCACGCAAGTAAACAATTTATGAATGCACTTGTATATCTATTGCAGGTGATGGGGGCATCATACCCTCTTATGTAAAAATAAATAACTGCACAAAATGCATATAATTTTTCCAGACATTGTGATGTTACAGACTATGGAACAGTAATAGAATTTTTCTGCGGGTGTTTCCTTGTGTTTACTGACTAAAATACAGAAAATAATTCTGTTCATTCAATTGGTGCAAAAAAAAAAAGCATGGAGTTAGTTGAACTAACAAGTTAGTTTAGGAGGACTTGATATTATCGTATTTCCACAATATATAACAATATCTTCTTTTTCTATAGTCAAATGATAGGTTCTTGGGACGTTTATTACACAAGAGTTCAGGTTAAAGATCACTGCTGCCCAAAATTATCTACAAAATAAAACCCTTGACACATCCTCCGAAAACTTCACAGACAAAAACAGCCCACTTTTCTAAAGCACTCTAGAATTTGGCATGACAAGATCACTAGTACTCTATCTGGGCACTTAGTAACACACGAAACTATGGAATTTTAACATCTAAGAAAGATAATTCAATTCTCGAAGATGTTAAATCTCAGAAGCCTGAAACCCGATTTATTATTGATAGGACTTACATTGAAAGGAATGTACGTATGCCGACCATTAACAAGCCCGACTGTGAAGCCTGTGTACCCTGCCATTGCTCCATGAACAGCACTTTGAGCAAGGAGTGTGCAGTATACGTTATCAGATGCATTGCTTGGAATAGCACGAATCATATAAGTTGGATCTGCCAAATAAATTTGTTAGGAACTGTTTTTTTTTTTGGCAAAACATACAATATAGGGATGATAGTACTGACCTATATATTTAAGAGTGATGGGCATTTTTGATAGCTTTGCAAAATGATCCTGTAAAAAATGACAATTTACTTCACGAAGAATTTAGGGTCCGTTTGATTGCAAAGATGGAATTGAATTGAATTGAAAACGAATTCCAGGAAATTGAATTGCCTAAAAATTATTTGGAGGAATTGGCTAATGTGGCCATAGAAGATGGAAAATAAATTCCATTCCAAATTTTGCCAATCCAACACAACATTAGTGGACATAATG
>NW_019232723.1:0-2630 GCF_002742605.1 Olea europaea var. sylvestris | reverse complement strand
TGACGAAATTGCCCCCGGCGCGATTTTTGTTTCCCATCAATCAGTCAAATTTTAGACGATTTCAAAACCATCGCGAAAAATGATGAAATCGACCACGGCGCGATTTTTTTCCAATGATTCGGTCAAATTTGAGCCCATTTCGACACCGTCGCGAAAAATGACGAAATCGCCCCCCGCGAGATTTTTGTTTCCCATCAATCAGTCAAATTTTAGCCGATTACGACACCATCACGAAAAAATTACGAAATTGCCCCCGGCGCGATTTTTGTTTCCCATCAATCAGTCAAATTTTAGACGATTCCAAAACCCTCACGAAAAATGACGAAATCGACCCCGGCGCAATTTGTTTTCCGATGAACGCGAAAAATGACGAAATCGCCCCTCGCGCGATTTTTGTTTCCCATCAATCAGTCAAATTTTAGACGATTCCAAAACCGTCACGAAAAATGACGAAATCGACCCCGGCGCAATTTGTTTTCCAATGAACGCGAAAAATGACGAAATCGCCCCTCGCGCGATTTTTGTTTCCCATCAATCAGTCAAATTTTAGCCGACTACGACATCGTCGCGAAAAATGACGAAATTGCCCCCGGCGCGATTTTTTTTCCGATCAATCGGTCAAATTTGAGCCCATTTCGACACTGTCGCGAAAAATTACGAAATCGCCCCCGGCGCGATTTTTGTAACCGATCAATCAGTCAAATTTTAGCCGATTCCGACAGCGTCGCGAAAAATGACGAAATTACCCCCGGCGCGATTTTTGTAACCGATCAATCAGTCAAATTTTAGCCGATTCCGACAGCGTCGCGAAAAATGACGAAATTACCCCCGGCGCGATTTTTGTAACCGATCAATCAGTCAAATTTTAGACGATTCCAAAACCGTCGCGAAAAATGATGAAATCGACCCCGGCGCGATTTTTTTCCGATGAATCGATCAAATTTGATCCCATTTCGACACCGTCGCGAAAAATGACGTAATCGCCCCCGCGCGCGATTTTTTTTCCCATCAATCAGTCAAATTTTAGCCGATTCCGACACCGTCGCGAAAAATGACGAAATTGCCCCCGGCGCGATTTTTGTTTCCCATCAATCAGTCAAATTTTAGACGATTTCAAAACCATCGGGAAAAATGACGAAATCGACCCCGACGCGATTTTTTTTCCGATGAATCGGTCAAATTTGAGCCCATTTCGACACCGTCACGAGAAATGACGAAAACGCCCCCCGCGAGATTTTTGTTTCCTATCAATCAGTTAAATTTTAGCCGATTACGACACCGTCACGAAAAAATTACGAAAGTGCCCCCGGCGCGATTTTTGTTTCCCATCAATCAGTCAAATTTTAGCCGATTCCGACACCGTCTTGAAAAATGACGAAATTGCCCTCGGCGCGATTTTTGTTTCCGATCAATCGGTGAAATTTTAGCCGATTCCGACACCGTCTTGAAAAATGACGAAATTGCCCTCGGCGCGATTTTTGTTTCCGATCAATCGGTGAAATTTTAGCCGATTCCGACACCGTCTTGAAAAATGACGAAATTGCCCTCGGCGCGATTTTTGTTTCCGATCAATCGGTGAAATTTTAGCCGATTCCGACACCGTCTTGAAAAATGACGAAATTGCCCTCGGCGCGATTTTTGTTTCCGATCAATCAGTTAAATTTTAGTCGATTCCGACACCGTCGCGAAAAATGACAAAATTGCCCCCGGCGCGATTTTTGGTTCCCATCAATCAGCCAAATTTTAGCCAATTCCGACACCGTCGCGAAAAATGACAAAATTGCCCCCGGCGCGATTTTTGTTTCCCATCAATCAGTCAAATTTTAGATAATTCCAAAACCGTCTTGAAAAATGACGAAATTGCCCCCGACGCAATTTTTTTCCAATCAATCGGTCAAATTTGATCCCATTTCGACACCGTCACGAAAAATGACGAAATCTCCCCCGGCGCGATTTTTGTTTCCCATCAATCAGTCAAATTTTAGTCGATTCCGACACCGTCGCGAAAATTGACGAAATTGCTCCCGGCGCGATTTTTGTTTCCCATCAATCAGTCAAATTTTAGACGATTCCAAAACCGTCTCGAAAAATGACGAAATCGACCCCGGCACGATTTTTTCCGATGAATCGTTCAAATTTGAACCCATTTCGACACCGTCGCAAAAAATGACGAATTCGCCCCCGGCGCGACTTTTTTTCCCATCAATCAGTCAAATTTTCGCCGATTCCGACACCGTCGCGAAAAATGACGAAATTGCCCCCGGCGCGATTTTTGTTTCCCATCAATCAGCCAAATTTTAGCCAATTCCGACACCGTCGCGAAAAATGACGAAATCGCCCCAGCGCGATTTTTGTTTCCCATCAATCAGCCAAATTTTAGATAATTCCAAAACCGTCGCGAAAAATGACGAAATTGCCCCCGGCGCGATTTTTTTCCGATGAATCGGTCAAATTTGAGCCCATTTCGACACCGTCGCGAAAAATGACGAAATCGCCTCCAGCGCGATTTTTTCCCATCAATCAGTCAAATTTTAGCCGATTCCCACACCGTCGCGAAAAATGACGAAATCGCCCCCGGCGCGATTTTTTTTCCCATCAATCACTCAAATTTTAGCCGATTCCGACACCGT
>NW_019232722.1:0-2630 GCF_002742605.1 Olea europaea var. sylvestris | reverse complement strand
AAAAATTGTAAGATATAATAGTGGAAACTATAAAGAAAAAGGTAATATAAGTAGCATAGACTTAGAATTACTTGCAGTTAATTGTGCATTAGATTCTTTTGAATTATTTATTATTTTTAAAAAAGAAATTACTTTAAAAACAGATTGTGAAGCAATAGTAAGTTTTGTTAATAAAATGAAATTAGAAAATAAAAGAAGTAATCGAAGAAGATGGTTAAATTTTATAGATAGAATTACTAATACTGGATTAGTAATTAATTTTGAACATATTAAAGGTAGTGATAATCAGATAGCAGATATTTTAAGTAGAATAATTAAAAATAAAGAATATGATTGATTATTTCTTTTAGAATTTGCAGATGCAAAGATCGAGAGGTCCCAGGCCAGGATTGCCAACAATTGGCAGTTCAAGTTCATCATTATCTCAGACGAATTTAGCACAGACTCATGACAAGTTAAGATTTGGTAATGTAGAATTACCTTGTTTTCCAAACAGTAATATTATCTTTAAGATATTATCTCATATTTCAGTTACAAAATCAGAAAAATATATTTTAAATAATTTATGGATTTCCTATAATAAGAATCCTAAAGATCAAAAATACTTTTTAGCATGTTTAAATGCTCTTTCAGAACATTTTAGTCAAGATCATAAGAAATTTAAATGTTATTTTGTTTTTCAAGGCAGACTTCCAAGAGTTTATCATACTTGGATAGAAGTATCAAATTGTATAAAAAAATTTCCAAACCCTTTATATAAAGGTTTTTATTCAGTTTCAGAAGCATTAGACAAATGCAGAAAGCATTTAGGAATTAATTATTTTATAGCCCCTTCATTAAAAAATGTTTCAGATCAGCCATTAGATTTTTCTTCAAATTTTTGTCAACATTGTGAATGCATGACTAGAAATTTTAAAATTTTAAATGAATCAAATCAGATTTTACAACAAGAAAAATTAGCTTTATAAAAGAAGATTTCTGATCTAGAACAAGAAATAATTAAAATAAAAATTTTAAATTCAGATTTTCAGACAGTTTCAAGCACTATAGAGCTCAAGAAGTCTATAGCTAGTTCAGCTCAAACGGGAGTTGGTAAAGACTTAACAAATCCGTTTATGATTTTGGACTTACCAAAAGCCCAACACACTCAAGAGGCTATTGATTCTCCTACTTTTCAATTTAATCAGACTCAATAGGCTGAAAATCCTGTTACAGAAAATAAAATTACTGAAGAACAGACTCAGCAGACTGTAAATTCTGCTACTAGATTAATTAGTCCAATAGATTTAAAACAGAAAAGCCCAGTTACTTTTATATCAGAATCATTTCAATCATCACAAGATCTAGAGCAAATTACTCAATCAGATATAAAAAGATTGAAAGAAATGTTTGATAAAATAGAAGAATTACGGCAACAAATTAAACAAAAGACCTCAAAGAAAAAGAAGTTGCAGATAAAGAAGAAAAACAAAGGCAAAAAGAAAATTGATCTTAAAGAAGATTATGAGGATAATACAGAAGACGACAATAATTCAGAAGGCTATACTGATGGAGGAGCATCTTTAGACAGCATTGGCCGACACAATTATGAAACAAGATAAGAATTCAAGAAAGATCTGATCATACAAAAAAAGACTTAGTTGGAAAAGAGACACTTGGCAAACTTTCAAAAAGATCAGAAATTATTGTACGAGAGATAGATTTTTTACTGTTTTCTTTTTGAAAAATTTGTAACGAATCTTACTGTTTTATAAAGTAATATTTGATAATTAAACTTTTTACTGTTTTCTTTTTGAAAAATTTGTAACGAATCTTACTGTTTTATAAAGTAATATTTGATAATTAAACTTTTTACTGTTTTCTTTTCGACGTTTTTGAAAAAGCAAAGGTTCTTTGCTTTCGAAAAACGCGATTTCTTCCTTTTTCTTTCCTATATAAGAAGTCATCCTTTCACTTGTAAACACACGAAATAGAGAAAAATAATAAAGTTCTTTGTTTCTTCGAAACAGTTCTAATTTTCTCTCTTTCCCGAAAGGGAAATTCTTAATTGTTTTTATTCTTAGATATGATAATATCCTACAAAAAATATTTATGTTTTTAAACTACTGATGGATCATTCCGGTAGGTATGCTTTATTGTTCTAAGATATGGTACTAATAATTAATATTAGTCACAGATCTTTAAAGAACAAATGTTATTTATAAGATTTTTTGTTTATGTAAATTCTTTGTAAAGTTTTATGTTTCATGCTGAGTATATGATAAGAGGATGTCTTAACTCTAAGTTAAAGTTTAAACTGTTTTTAAAATAAGCTCTGAGTGACCCTTCAAAGCGTAAAGGCCTAGTGGAAAGGCTAGTGAAACGCATAGAAAGGGGAAAAGGATCACTGTTTTAAGAATTTTTGTTAAGGGAGTGCCAGTGGTGTCCTTGCAAGAATGGAGTTAGGCCCAAGTTCATATATCTCAGATGTCATACTTTTTTAATTTCAAATAAAAGTTTAAAAAAAAAAAGATATTATCTTATCAAAAGATATTTCAATTAAGAAGCGTACTGAGTAGGACTTTTATAATTTGATTTATAACCGCCTTATAACCTTCTTATAATCCTTGAAATACTAACCTTTTTCAGGA
>NW_019232721.1:0-2630 GCF_002742605.1 Olea europaea var. sylvestris | reverse complement strand
TGTGTTTCTCCTTCTCCAATTGGTAGCAACCGGAGTGGGGGCGGCAAGTGGTGGTGTTGGAGTTGTCTCAACGGTGTTAGTGTTGATGTTGTGGTAAACTGAGCCCGATTTTGCACGTGGTGGCTGTGGAAATCAACCCTACAATGTCCTAAGCACATCTCTCTCATTTCAAGGAAGTTCCCGAAGCATGTTCATTTGAATAGTTCCTTCCGAGTTGCATTCATTTTGTTGTTCAGCTTTGAAATAACATTCTTCTTGAATAACCCATTAATGCTTCCTCCAAATCTGTTCTCCTTTGGAATGTAAAATTCTGATAACTGCAACAAGTAATAGGTTATATGATGTAAAGAAATAATTCAACATATCAAATCATACAAAAAAAAAGTGTATGATGTGTTTGTGTGGAAGCAGGGATCGGTCAACAAATTGGAACGTATAGTATCATGATATTAACACGAATAATTAAGTCAATCATCAATTGCATAGTATAAAGCAAAATACAAAACAACACATTATGTGCAGTCAACCATTTGAGAGACATCATCTGAGTGCAAACAACTAGTTGTTAGAAATCTTGCAAAAATATATTAAAAAAATGCAATTTCACTTGTGATTTACCATGCAACTTGTATTGATATGTGTGCATTTCAAATTCTTTTCAAAAAATATGCATACTTATATATTATAAACACTGTGATTTACCATTCTAAATTTTTGACACACTAAAATTATAATATTCAAATTTATTCAAATTATAACCATGAGAATTGAACAATTATACTCAAGATGCACTAGCACCATCTCACGCCCAGCTTCCTTACCTAGAATGCCCGTGAATTCACAGACGAAAAACCCACATTTTAATGTTGCAGTGACTGGAATATACAACAATTATACTTGCCTGATTAGAATATCTGTGATGTCTCAAGAGTTTAAGAGGCTTACCATCTAGATGTTATCTAAGTGTACCATTTGGCACATACTCTGTAATAATCAGCCGTTCATCTCCTTGATCAACATAACCAAGCAGCTTGACTAGATTCCGACGACCAATTTTAGCCAGAAGTTCAACTTCGCTCTTAAATTCAGTCCGCAACCCTTTCTAGTGTTCCTTTTTTTTTTTTTTCTCCCAATAATTAAAAACCACTAACGGAATTAAATGTCGGAAAAGGCCAACTAAGAAACTTTCCTAATTCATCTCTTTAAAAGAAACTTCTCTACCCCAGTTTCACTTTGATTTTATTCGCAATTACACTTTATAATTTCATTTTATCTTTAGTTTTGACATACCTCCACTTCCTTTAACTTGGGTAGTGACTTCCAAATTTTTTATTATAATATTCAAATTTATTAAAATAATTAGAACTATAACATTTCCAATAATAAGTCATTTGAGGTATATTACAGTAACATGCCTGGCATTTACGAATTGCCTTTTGAATCTTTTGTGGTAATTAGGTCAAACAGCCTATTTCATACTATATTTTGGGATTTTAGCCTTTGACCAAAATAAAATTTTTAAAATAAATATTTTAAATCATAACTTATAAACTACCTAATATACCCTTATTCAAAACCTAGAAAATGTAATTCCTAATTTCTCAAATCAATTTAATTCCTAAAACCTAAATCTAATAGTTCTTCTCTCGGTGGATGATCCCCAAACCAACCCTTCTTATTTTTTCTTTGTGGCTTCCTCATCTTCAAATCCTGCTACATTCAAAATCGGTTGCCTTCGTGTTCTTGAGCGAAAGGAGGAATTTGGTACAAAGGTTTCATCTATTTTTTCAAGATTTATGGATTCAAAACTCGCCAAAGAGCTTCCGTACGTGAATATCCACTTCTAAGAATCAATTTCATAGTGGGTTATCCTCGGGTATGAATGTTTCCTCAATTTTTCATTTTTACTTCGATTTATACGAATTTTTTTAGAGAAATTTCTGCTAGTAAGAACCATAATGATAGAATTGGCTTGTTTAAACCTTTATTTTATTCATGTTTCTTGTATGTAGTGATTAAGTTTTTATGTAACCTGAGACATAACAATGCCTTGTGGGTTGAAAAAACATTTCTTGTTTCTGATTTATATTGTTTCCGTTATATAATGGATATGCTTGCATCACCATAGAGGATGATATGCTTATAATTTGATGTTATTATCCTGTAAAATGTAGTCATCCTTGAATCTAGACTCTGCTATTGTGGAAACCATAGTTATTCCCTGTTGTGGATCCATTTCATCCTGAATTGATCAGCATTTCTACAGAATGTAGAGCGGTAACCTATTACAATTAAAAGAGATTATGCGATTTCATTGCATGACAATTTAGGAGATTTCAGAATAAAAGTAAGCACATACTATTCAAAAGTCTTTAAAAAAATATAGGCCAAGATACAGAAACTTTTTTGCATTTGATAGTCTTTGTGGGGAATTATGAAGAATTAAATTGACGTTACCCAAACATATTGATCACAAGAGGGAGTAATGTATTAATTACTAAACTGCAGAATTGATAATCAAGAAATGAGTTTGGATCGTGAAATCTATGGCCAAGATATGGCTCATGCAAATTAGGGCTCTGGTTAGTGATGCAAGCTTATCCAACTTTTTAAGTCTAAAAGTTGAAATT
>NW_019232720.1:0-2630 GCF_002742605.1 Olea europaea var. sylvestris | reverse complement strand
AATTAATTATTCAGAGCCCCAAACGAAGGAATTTAGCTAAAATCCCGTGATCCAGGGTCTATGCACCGAGTCCAAATTCACGTGCCGTTTCCAATCAACCGGCTAAATTTCGGCCCATTAGGACAGCGTCGCGACGAATGACAAAATTGCACATGGTGCGGTTTTGCTTTGTAAATTTTTTGTCCAGCATTTCTTCAACCTGACATAATTAATAGAGAAATTAATTATTCGGAGGCCCAAATGAAGGAATTTGGCTAAAATCCCGTGATCCCAAATCTATGCCTCGAGTTCAATTTCGCGGGCCGTTTCCCATCAACCTACCAAATTTTGGCCTATTCCTACACCGTCACAACAAATGAGAAAATTGGCACTCGTGCAGTTTTTCTTTGTTAATTTTCTGTCCAGCACTTCTTCAACCTGACTTAATTAATACGGAAATTAATTATTCAGAGGCCCGAATGAAGGAATTTGGTTAAAATCCCGTGATCCTGAGTTTGTGCCCCAAGACCAATTTAGCGTGCCGTTTCCAATCAACCTGCAAAAATTCGGCCCATTCCGACACCATCGCGACAAATGACAAAATTGCCCCTGGTGGGGTTTTGATTTGTCAATTTTCTGTCCAGCACTTCTTCAACCTCACTTAATTAATAAGGAAATTAATTTTTAAGAGGCCCAAACGAAGGAATTTGGCTAAAATTTCATGATCCCAAGTCTGTGCCCCGAGTCCAATTTCATGGGCCGTTTCCATTCAGCCTACCAAATTTCGGCTCATTCCGACACCGTCATGACAAATGGAAAAATTGCCCCGGGTGTGGTTTTGATTTGTTAATTTTCTATCCCACACTTCTTCAACCTGACATAATTAATACGAAAATTAATTATTCAGAGCCCCAAACGAAGGAATTTAGCTAAAATCTCGTGATCCAAGGTCTATGCACCGAGTCCAAATTCACGTGCCGTTTCCAATCAACCGGCTAAATTTCGGCCCATTTCGACACCGTCGCGACGAATGGCAAAATTGCACATGGTGCGGTTTTGCTTTGTAAATTTTTTGTCCAGCACTTCTTCAACCTAACCTAATTAATAGGGAAATTAATTATTCGGAGGCCCAAATGAAGGAATTTGGCTAAAATCCCATGATCCTAAATCTATGCCCCGAGTTCAATTTCGCGGGCCGTTTCCAATCAACCTACCAAATTTCGGCCTATTCCTACACCGTCGCGACAAATGAGAAAATTGGCTCTAGTGCGGTTTTTCTTTGTTAATTTTCTGTCCAGCACTTCTTAAACTTGACATAATTAATACGGAAATTAATTATTCGGAGGCCCGAACGAATGAATTTGGTTAAAATCCCGTGATCCTGAGTTTGTGCCCCGAGACCAATTTCGCGGGCCGTTTCCATTCAACATGCCAAATTTTGGCTCATTCCGACACCGTCACGACAAATGACAAAATTGCCCCTGGTGCGATTTTTCTTTGTTAATTTTCTGTCCAGCACTTCTTCAACCTGACATAATTAATAAGGAAATTAATTATTCGAAGGCCCAAACGATAGAATTTGGCCAAAATCCCGTGATCCCGAGTCTGTGCCCCGAGTCCAATTTCTCGGGCCGTTTCCAATCGACTTGCAAAAATTCGGCCCATTCCGACACCATCGCGACAAATGACAAAATTGCCCCTGGTGGGGTTTTGATTTGTCAATTTTCTGTCCAGCACTTCTTCAACCTCACATAATTAATAAGGAAATTAATTTTTTAGAGGCCCAAACGAAGGAATTTGGCTAAAATCCTAGGATCCCGAGTTTGTGCCCCAAGTCCAATTTAGCGGGCCGTTTCCATTCAACCTGCCAAATTTCGACTCACTCCGACACCGTCGCGACAAATGAAAAAATTGCCCCTGGTACGATTTTTCTTTGTTAATTTTCTGTCCAGCAATTCTTCAACCTGACATAATTAATACAGAAATTAATTATTAGGAGGCCCAAACGAAGGAATTTGGCCAAAATCCCGTGATCCCGAGTCTGTGCCCGGAGTCCAATTTCTCGGGCTGTTTCCAATCGACTTGCAAAAATTCGGCCCATTCCGACACCATCGCGACAAATGACAAAATTGCCCCTGGTGGGGTTTTGATTTGTCAATTTTCTGTCCAGCACTTCTTCAACCTCACATAATTAATAAGGAAATTAATTTTTTAGAGGCCCAAATGAAGGAATATGGCTGAAATCCTATGATCCCGGGTTTGTGCCCCGAGTCCAATTTCGCGGGCCGTTTCCATTCAACCTGCCAAATTTCGACTCACTCCGACACCGTCACGACAAATGAAAAAATTGCCCCTGGTGCGATTTTTCTTTGTTAATTTTCTGTCCAGCAATTTTTCAACCTGACATAATTAATACAGAAATTAATTATTCGGAGGCCCAAACGAAGGAATTTGGTTAAAATCCCGTGATCCTGAGTCTATGCCCCGAGTCCAATTTCTCGGGCCATTTCCGATCAACCTGCAAAAATTTGGCCCATTCCGACACCATCGTGACAAATGACAAAATTACCCCTGGTGCGATTTTTCTTTGTTAATTTTCTGTCCAGCAATTTTTCAACCTGACATAATTAATACAGAAATTAATTATTCGG
>NW_019232719.1:0-2631 GCF_002742605.1 Olea europaea var. sylvestris | reverse complement strand
ACGGTAGTGAAAATCAACATTCACAAGACCCTCCTCGACAATTGGAGTTCGATCAATATGTTGGCCGTCGGGCTTCGCATGTGATTTTATAGATGTTAAGCGACGAACTGCGCTAATGGTCAAACTAGGTAGAGCTTCATGCCAAGTTTGGACCATCATCGACTGTCTTGGTCTACATTTTTCGAACAACAATGCCATCTTAGGATGACGCATATTGCATAAGTTAAAACCTCCACCTACCACTATGCTCTGAATTTTTCCAAGTCAGGTGGTAAGAAAACGCCAAACAGAGGCTGGAAGTTGCAATTTCACTTTGCTTGAGGCAAAAATTAACATTATCTATATTAAGAAAGCAACACAAAAGAAAGGAATGGCTCGAAGTCCAATAACAGTTGACTTAACCAAAATAGGTATTACAAGTGTACTGGTCGTAACCTTGATCATAGCCAGAGTGAACATTTGAAAGGCCTTAGTCGATTCGAGCTGCAATTTGAACATTCTCCATGCCAAAACTATTAGCTTAATAGGAATTCCCAGCGACTTCTTGAAATCATTCAGTAGCACGTCCCTTGAATAGCGTGTTCCTTTGGGTTAATGGAGAGCTCATGCGAACTAATGGACGGATCTCTCTAATAGTTATGATTGGTGAATCACCCATGTAAATCGACAACATGGTCGAATTCGTGCTGATAAAGAGTCCCCTTGGCCTACGAGGCAATAATAGGCCAACCTCTATAGTGTTGTTTAAGAGTAGTTGTCCGCACCTATCATAATTTACAGAAGTTACCCTTACTACAAGGCGTTGGCGAAATCAAAGATAATGGGAAGGTTCTTTTTAGTGTCTGACACCTCTTCTGCTTAATAACTTGGACTCCGATATACAACCACACATCCAAGAAATCAAGAAGTAATAAAGATAGCAATAGGCGAATTCAAAATTCAATACAATCATCTATAATTTCATACAATAACACTTTTTACATATTTATCAGCTTACTTTATGATAATTTACTTAAAAGCATGCTAGGCTAGATCCTTTTTATATTGGATAAGATGAACCATATTGTTTATTTGTTTTAATTCAAGTTAGTAGTTAAGTTTATCTCCTGCATGTCTTGATTAATTTTGCATACCCATTGCATTATTTGATTGTTTGGCCATCAATTAGATAATTAGTTGCTTGTTGTAGTGTTGGGAGACTCACAATAAGTTTAGAATGTTACAAAATTAACATATGTGCAACAGATATTAGAAATAACATTTATTGCGTGTGCAATCATATAGATAATCGAAAATTTAATGCATTCTAATCCTTTTAATTCAAGATAGGAATAGATTCGAATCTTGGTTAAGATAGATTTAATTTGTTTTGGAAAAAGAAAATAATATATCATAGCTTTATCAATTGTGAAGAACACATGAACAAAACTAGATTACAAGTCAAGAATTAAAATAGATAGCAATAGGCTAATTCGAAATCAAATACAATCATACATAATTTCATACAAAAACATTTTTTACATATTTCTTAGCATAATCTAAAATAATCTCAATCACGAATCTCTTTTGTTTACATAATTCGAATTTCATACAAAACTATTAAACATGAATTGGTATTTATTAATTGTCAAGGATTTCGTATGCTTACGAAATTTGCATGAACAATATGGTCTACGAAGAGTTGTCCCTTCAGAACAGGTGTTGGAATTCCATGGACGAAAAAGAACTAGGGGAGGAATTATATAAGATCAAGGTGAATAAGCGTTATTAAGAGATAGAGTTGTGTATTGGGAGCAAGCTTTAAGATCACATCAAGTCACAACTAGAATCATTTTTCCTAGACAATTTGCATGTCTTGCCCTTGGAGTCATGAGAACATGGAGAGGATCGATCGAAGCGTTTCATGCCATAGGTTGCACTCAACCCTAATGTCTAACCCAACAGTAAAAATGACGAATTATGAACTCAGAAAGATACAAAACCTTGTGCAAGAAGGTGGAGAAGCTGTTAAATAGCAATTTCATCAAGGATGTGTTTTTCTCGAAGTGGGTAGCTTATCATATCATAGTGCTAAACAAAGCCGACCCAAAGACAGCTTCCCCTACCTCAGATAGATCAGATAGTAGACACCGTAGCTAATCACAAACTGCTAGGCTTTATAGAACCCTGTTCTCGATGTAATCAAAGCTATATGTATGAAGGCTGTCAAAAGTTAATGTGGTCGTTACATGAATTTTTAGAGATTTAATGCATTTAATTAAGGTGTATATTGATTTACATAAAAATATGGAATTGACTTAGTTAAATAGAATCAATTTGAACTCGAAAAAAGTAAATTCAATACTTTAGAAAAATTTGATAGGGCAAACAAATCAATTGTTGTAAAATTTAGTGATTGAGATTAAGGTGATAGCTATAGCGAAATCATGAAGTCTATCACTTAAACCATCATTTAAAAAAATTAGTTTTTTATAGTTTTGATATATTTAAAATAAAAAATCACAAAAATAAGATAAACTATTTCTATTTGTTTTAAATTGAATTGAAGTTAGGAATAATTTTATCAATGGCTAAATAGTAGTTTTCGAGAAATGATATATGAATTCATAGGTCCACTTTATTACTTATTAC
>NW_019232718.1:0-2631 GCF_002742605.1 Olea europaea var. sylvestris | reverse complement strand
CTCAATTCTTCGTACGCCGACTCTCCAAGTGTTCCAAATATGCAAGTGCTCATTCTTTCGAAAAATGGCCAAAATCCCTCGTATGTGACGACGAAGTGGTTAGATCGATCCAAAACGGTCCCTACATTTCCAAAAAGTACTTATGGGCCCAAAATGGACACCGTGTGCAAAAGTTAATCTCAATTCTTCGTACTCCGACTCTCCAAGCATTTGAAATATGCAAGTGCTCGTTCTTTCAAAAAATGGCCAAAATCACTCGTACGTCATGACGAAGTGGTGAGTTCAATACAAAACGGTCGCTACATTTCCTAAAAGTACTTATGGGCCCAAAACGGATACCGTTTTCGTACTCCGACTCTCCAAGCGTTCGAAATATACAAGTGCTCATTCTTTCGAAAAATGGCCAAAATCACTCGTACGTCACGACGAAGTGGTGAGTTCAATACAAAATGGTCGCTACATTTCCAAAAAGTACTTAGGGACCCGAAACGGACTCCGTGTGGAAAAGTTACGCTCAATTCTTCATACGCCGACTCTCCAAGCGTTCTAAATATGCAAGTGCTCATTCTTTCGAAAAATGACCAAAATCCCACGTACGTCAAGACGAAGAGGTGAGTTCAATCCAAAACTGTCGCTACATTTCCAAAAAGTACTTATGGGCCAAAAACGGACACCGTGTGCTAAAGTTACGCTCAATTCTTCGTCCCCCCGACTCTCCAAGCGTTCGAAATATGCAAGTACTCATTCTTTCAAAAACTGCCCAAAATCCCTCGTACGTCACGACGAAGTGGTGAGTTCGATCCAAAACGTCACTACATTTCCAAAAAGTACTTATGGGACAAAAACGGACATCGTGTGCAAAAGTTACGTTCAATTCTTCGTCCCCCGACTCTCCAAGCGTTCTAAATATGCAAGTGTTCATTCTTTCAAAAAATGGCCAAAATCCCTCGTACGTCACGACGAAGTGGTGAGTTCCATCCAAAAGGGTCGCTACATTTCCAAAAAGTACTTATGGGCCAAAAATGGACACCGTGTGCAAAAGTTACGCTCAATTCTTCGTCCCCCGACTCTCAGAGCGTTCGAAATATGCAAGTGCTCATTCTTTTAAAAAATGGCCAAAATCCCTCGTACGTCACGACGAAGTGGTTAGTTCGATCTAAAACGTCGCTACATTTCCAAAAAGTACTTATGGGACAAAAACGGACACCGTGTGCAAAAGTTACGCTCAATTCTTCGTCCGACTACTCTCCAAGCGTTCCAAATATGCAAGTGCTTGTTCTTCCAAAAAATGGCCAAAATCACTCGTACGTCACGATGAAGTGGTGAGTTCAATCCAAAGCGATCGCTACATTTCAAAAAAGCACTTATGGGCTAAAAATGGACACCGTGTGCAAAAGTTACGCTCAATTCTTCGTCCGTCGACTCTCCAAGCGTTCTAAATATGCAAGTGCTCATTCTTTCTAAAAATGGCCAAAATCCCTCGTACGTCACGACGAAGTGGTGACTTCAATCGAAAACGGTCGCTACATTTCCAAAAAGTACTTATGGACCCAAAACGGAAACCGTGAGCAAAAGTTACGCTCAATTCTTCGTCCGCCGACTTTCCGAGCGTTCTAAATATGCAACTGCTCATTCTTTCAAAAAATGGCCAAAATCAATCGTACGTCCCGACGAAGTGATGAGTTCAATCCAAAACGGTCGCCACATTTCCAAAAAGTACTTATGGGCCAAAAACGGACACCGTGTGCAAAAGTTACGCTCAATTCTTCGTCCGCCGACTCTCCAAGCGTTCCAAATATGTAAGTGCTCATTCTTTTGAAAAATGGCCAAAATCACTCGTACGTCACGATGAAGTGGTGAGTTCAATACAAAACGGTCGCTACATTTCCAAAAAGGACTTATGGGTCAAAAATGGACACCGTGTGCAAAAGTTACGCTCAGTTCTTCGTCCGTCGACTCTCTAGGCGTTCTAAATATTTAAGTGCTCATTCTTTCAAAAAATGGCCAAAATCCCTGGTACGTCATGACGTTGTGGTGAGTTCAATCCCAAATGGTCGCTACATTTCCAAAAAGTACTTATGGGCCCAAAACGGACACCGTATGCAAAAGTTACGCTCAATTCTTCGTCCCCCGACTCTCCAAGCGTTCTAAATATGCAAGTGTTCATTCTTTCAAAAAATGGCCAAAATCCCTCGTACATCACGACGAAGTAGTGAGTTCAATCCAAAGCGATCGCTACATTTCAAAAAAGCACTTATGGGCTAAAAATGGACACCGTGTGCAAAAGTTACGCTCAATTCTTCGTCCGTCGACTCTCCAAGCGTTCTAAATATGCAAGTGCTCATTCTTTCTAAAAATGGCCAAAATCCCTCGTACGTCACGACGAAGTGGTGACTTCAATCCAAAACGTTCGCTACATTTCCAAAAAGTACTTATGGACCCAAAACGGAAACCGTGAGCAAAAGTTACGCTCAATTCTTCGTCCGCCGACTTTCCGAGCGTTCTAAATATACAACTGCTCATTCTTTCAAAAAATGGCCAAAATCACTCGTACGTCCCGACGAAGTGATGAGTTCAATCCAAAACGGTCGCCACATTTCCAAAAAGTACTTATGGGCCAAAAACGGACAC
>NW_019232717.1:0-2631 GCF_002742605.1 Olea europaea var. sylvestris | reverse complement strand
GATTCTAATCGAATTAGGCCAGCAATTTGTTGAAAATGTACAAACCCGAAGTTATCATGAAATCAAAAACCACTTTTCATTGGTTCGATTCCAATCGAATTAGACTAGCAATTATCTGAAAATGAACAAACCCGAAGTTATCATGAAATCAAAAACCACTTTTCATTGGCTCGATTCCAATCGAATTAGATTGGCAATTCGTCGAAAATGATCAGACCCGAAGTTATCATGAAATCAAAAACCACTTTTCATTGGCTCGATTCCAATCGAATTGGACTAGCAGTTCTCCAAAAATGAACATACCTGAAATTATCATGAAATCAAAAACCACTTTTCATTGGCTCGATTCTAATCGAATTAGACTAGTAATTTATCAAAGATGAACAAATCGGATGTCATCATGAAATCAAAAACCATTTTTCGTTGGCTCGATTCCAATCGAATTAGACTAGTATTTCTCCAAAAATGAACATACCCAAATTTATCATGAAATCAAAAACCACCTTTCATTGGCTCGATTCCAATCGAATTAGGCTAGAAATTTGTCAAAGACGAACAAACCCGATGTTATCATGAAATGAAAAACCACTTTTCATTGGCTCGATTCCAATCGAATTAGACTACCATTTCACCAAAAATTAACAAACCCGAAGTTATCATGAAATGGAAAGCCACTTTTCATTGGCTTGATTCCTATCTAATTAGACTAGCAATTCGCCAAAAATGAACCAACCCGAAGTTATCATGAAATCCAAACCACTTTTCATTAGCTCAATTTCAATCGAATTAGACTGGCAATTAGCGGAAAACGATAAAACCCGTATTTATCAAGAAATCAAAAACCACTTTTCACTAGCTCGATTCCATTTGAATTAAGCTGGCAATTCGCAAAAAATGAACAAACGTGAAGTTATCGTGAAATCAAAAACCACTTTTCATTGGTTCGATTCCAATCGAATTAGACTAGCATTTCTCCAAAAATGAACAAACCCAAAGTTATCATGAAATCGAAAGCCACTTTTCAGTAGTTCTATTCCAATCTAATTAGACTAGCAATTCGCCAAAAATGAACAAACCCGAAGTTATCATGAAATCAAAACCACTTTTCATTAGCTCGATTCCAATCGAAATAGACTAGTAATTCACCGAAAATGATCAAACCCGAAGTTATCATGTAATCAAAAACCACATTTCATTGGCTCGATTCCAATCGAATTAGACTAGCAATTCGCTTAAAAGAACAAACCCGAAGTTATCAAGAAATCAAAAACCACTTTTCATTGGCTCGATTCCGATCGAATTAGACAAGCGTTTCTCTAAAAAAGAACAAACCCGAAGTTATCATGAAATCCAAAACCACTTTTCATTGGCTCGATTCCAATCGAT
Organism: Olea europaea var. sylvestris; assembly: GCF_002742605.1. NCBI lineage: Eukaryota > Viridiplantae > Streptophyta > Magnoliopsida > Lamiales > Oleaceae > Olea > Olea europaea. The sequence continues at coordinate 1,245 of NW_019232717.1, read as the reverse complement.
TTGGACTACCAATTTACCGAAAATGATCAAACCCGAAGTTATCATGAAATCGAAAACCACTTTTCATTGGCTCAATTCCAACCGAATTAGACAGCAATTTTTCGAAAACGATCAAACCCGAAGTTATCATGAAATTGAAAACAACTTTTCATTGGCTCGATTCCAACCGAATTAGACTAGCAATTTTTCAAAAATAATCAAACCCGAATTTATCATGAAATCGAAAGCCACTTTTTATTGGCACGATTCCAATCGAATTAGAATTGCAATTCACCGAAAATGATCAAACCCGAAGTTACCATGAAATCCAAAACCACTTTTCATTAGCTCGATTACAATCGAATTGGACTCGCAATTTGCCGTAAATGATCAAACCCGAAGTTATCATGAAATCAAAACAACTTTTCATTGGCTCGATTCCAATCGAATTAGACTAGCAATTCACTGAAAACGATCAAACTCGAAGTTTTAATGAAATCAAAAACCACTTTTCATTGGCTCGATTCCAATCGAGTTAGACTATCAATTCACGAAAAAGAACAAACCCGAAGTCATCATGTAATCAAAAACAACTTTTCACTGGCTCGATTCCAATCGAATTAGACTAGCATTTCCCAAAAAAGGAACAAACCCGAAGTTATCATGAAATCAAAAACTACTTTTCATTGGTTCGATTCCAATCGAATTGGACTGGCAATTTGTCGAAAATAATCAAACCCGAAGTTATCATGAAATTGAAAACCACTTTTCATTGGCTCGATTCCAATCGAATTAGACTAGCAATTTGCCAAAAATTATCAAAACCTAAAGTTATCAAGAAATGAAAAACCAATTTTCTTTGGCTCGATTTCAATCGAATTAGACTAGCAATTAGCCGAAAACGAACAAACCCGAAGTTATCATGAAATCAAAAATCACTTTTCATTGGCTCTATTCCAACCGAATTAGATTGGTAATCTGTCGAAAATGATCAAACTCGAAGTTATCATGAAATCAAAAACCACATTTCATTGGCTCGATTCCAATCGAATTAGACTAGTATTTATCCAAAAATGAACAAACCTGAAGTTATCATGAAATCAAAAACCACTTTTCATTGGCTCGATTCCAATCGAATTAGACTATCAATTTGTCAAAGACGAACAAACCCAATGTTGTCATAAAATCAAAAACCACTTTTCATTGGCTCGATTCCAATCGAATTAGACTAGTATTTCTCCAAAAATGAACAAACCCGAAGTTATC
>NW_019232716.1:0-2631 GCF_002742605.1 Olea europaea var. sylvestris | reverse complement strand
TGTTTCCGATCAACCTGTCAAATTTGAGCCCATTCCGACACAGTCGAGAAAAATGACGAAATTACCCCCGACGCGATTTTTATATCAGATCAAACTTTCAAATTTGAGGCCATTCCGACACAGTCGAGAAAAATGACGAAATTACACCCGGCGCTATTTTTGTTCCCGAACAACCGGTCAAATTTGTGCCCATTCCGACACAGTCGAGAAAAATGACGAAATTGCCGCCGGTGGGATTTTTATTTCTGATCAAAGTGCCAAATTTTAGCCAATTCCGACACATTCCCGAAAAATGACGAAATGGCCGCCGGCGCGATTTTTGTTCCCGATCAACCTGTCAAATTGGAGCCCATTCCGACACAGTCGAGAAAAATGACGAAATTGCCCCCGACGCGATTTTTATATCAGATCAAATTGTCAAATTTCAGCCCATTCAGACACAGTCGAGAAAAATGACGAAATTGCACCTGGGGCGATTTTTGTTCCCGAACAACCGGTCAAATTTGAGCCCATTCCGACACAGTCGAGAAAAATGACGAAATTGCCGCCGGCGGGATTTTTATTTCCGATCAAACTTCCAAATTTCGGCCAATTCCGACATAGTCGAGAAAAATGACGAAATTACACCCGGCGCGATTTTTATTCCCGATCAACCTGTCAAATTTGAGCCCATTCCGACACAGTCGAGAAAAATGACGAAATTGCCGCCAGTGGGATTTTTATTTCCGATCAATCTTCCAAATTTCTGCCAATTCCGACACAGTCGAGAAGAATGACGAAATTGCCCCCGACGCGGTTTTTGTTTCCGATCAACCAATCAAATTTTAGCCAATTCTGACACATTCGCGAAAAATGACGAAATTACACCCGGCGCGATTTTTGTTCCCGATCAACCTGTCAAATTTGAGCCCATTCCGACACAGTCGAGAAAAATGATGAAATTGCCCCCGGCGCGATTTTTATTTCAGATCAAAGTGCCAAATTTCAGCCAATTCTACCACAGTCGAGAAAAATGATGAAATTGCCCCCGGCGCGATTTTTGTTCCCGAACAACCGGCCAAATTTGAGCCCATTCCGACACAGTCGAGAAAAATGACGAAATTGCCGCCGGCGGGATTTTTATTTCCGATCAAACTTCCAAATTTCAGCCGATTCCGACACAGTCGAGAAAAATGACGAAAATGCCCCCGGCCCGATTTTTGTTTCCGATGAAACTGTCAAATTTGAGCGCATTCCGACACAGTCGAGAAAAATGACGAAATTGCCCCTGGGGCGATTTTAATTTCAGATCAAACTGCCAAATTTCAGCCAATTTCGACACAGTCGAGAAAAATGACGAAATTGCCCCCGGCGCGTTTTTTCTTTCCGACCAATCGGTCAAATTTTAGCCGATTCCGACACCGTCGCGAAAAATGACGAAATTGCCCCCGGCGCGTTTTTTCTTTCCGACCAATCGGTCAAATTTTAGCCGATTCCGACACCGTCGCGAAAAATGACGAAATTGCCCCCGGCGCGTTTTTTCTTTCCGACCAATCGGTCAAATTTTAGCCGATTCCGACACCGTCGAGAAAAATGACGAAATTGCCCCTGGGGCGATTTTAATTTCAGATCAATCTGCCAAATTTCAGCCAATTCCGACACAGTCGAAAAAAATGATGAAATTGCCCTCGGCGAGATTTTTGTTCCCGATCAACCTGTCAAATATGAGCCCATTCCGACACAGTCGAGAAAAATGACGAAATTGCCCCCGACGCGATTTTTATTTAAGATCAAACTGCCAAATTTCAGCCAATTCCGACACAGTCGAGAAAAATGACGAAATTGCCCTCGGCGCGATTATTGTTCCCGATCAACCTGTCAAATTTGAGCCCATTCCGACACAGTCGAGAAAAATGACAAAATTGCCGCCGGCGCGATTTTTATTTCAGATCAAACTGCCAAATTTCAGCCAATTCCGACACAGTCGAGAAGAATGACGAAATTACCCCCGGCACGATTTTTGTTTCCGATCAACCAGTCAAATTTTAGCCAATTCCGACAACGTCGCGAAAAATGACGTAATTACACCCGGCGCTATTTTTGTTCCCGATCAACCTGTCAAATTTCAGCCGATTCCGACACAATCGAGGAAAATGACGAAATTGCTCCCGGTGCGATTTTTGTTTCCGATCAAACTGTCAAATTTGAGCCCATTCAGACACATTCGAGAAAAATGACGAAATTGCCCCTGGGGCGATTTTAATTTCAGATCAAACTGCCAAATTTCAGCCAATTCCGACACAGTCGGGAAAAATGACGAAATTGCCCACGGCGCAGTTTTTGTTTCCGATCAACCAGTCAAATTTCAGCCAATTCCGACACAGTCGCGAAAAATGACGAAATTACACCCGGCGCGGTTTTTGTTCCCGATCAACCTGTCAAATTTGAGCCCAATCCGACACAGTCGAGAAAAATGACGAAATTGCCCCCGGAGCGATTTTTATTTCCGATCAAACTGCCAAATTTCAGCCGATTCTGACACAGTCGGGGAAAATGACGAAATTGCCCACAGTGCGATTTTTGTTTCCGATCAAACTGTCAAATTTGAGCCCATTCCGACACAGTCGAGAAAAATGACGAAATTGCCCCTGG
>NW_019232715.1:0-2631 GCF_002742605.1 Olea europaea var. sylvestris | reverse complement strand
CAGGCGGGGGGCTGATCAAATCGTTCGGCGTTGTGTACCAGAGGAAGAGGTGCCTTTGATATTAGAGAATTGTCACTCATCTACATATGCAGGGCATTTTGGTGCTTCTAAGACAGCGACGAAAATTCTCCAATCAGGTTTTTACTGGCCCACACTCTTTAAGGACGCGTTTGAATTTATAAAGAGGTGTGACCGATGTCAGCGCACGGGTAACATCTCTAGAAGAAATGAGATGCCTTTGAGTAGTATCTTGGAGGTGGAATTATTTGACATCTGGGGGATCGATTTCATGGGGCCATTCCCACCATCTTTTTCAAATCAATACATTTTAGTGGCGGTGGACTATGTTTCGAAGTGGGTTGAAGCGGTTGCATTGCCTACAAATGATGGGAAAGTGGTGATTGAGTTTGTGAAGAAGAATATTTTCACCCGGTTTGGGACACCGAGAGCCATAATCAGTGACGGGGGCACACATTTCTGCAATCGTCAGTTCGAGCAGTTGTTATCAAAATATGGCGTCAAGCACAGCATAGCCCCGCGTATCATCCCCAAACCAGCGGACAGGTCGAAGTATCCAATAGGCAATTGAAGCGTATTCTGGAAGTCACAGTTAACTCATCACGAAAGGATTGGTGAAAGAAACTGGATGATGCCTTGTGGGCCTACAGGACTGCATTCAAGACTCCTATAGGAATGTCTCCATATCGACTGATTTTTGGGAAAGCATGCCATCTACCTCTCGAGATCGAACATCATGCTTACTAGGCAATGAAGAAGTTGAACTTGGATTTGAAGGCTGCAGGTGAAAAATGGCTGTTACAACTGAGTGAACTTGATGAACTCAGAATGGAAGCCTATGAGAACTCAAAGATCTACAAAGAGCGCACCAAGAAATGGCATGACATGCATATCCAAAGGCGTGACTTTCAAGTGGGGCAAAAAGTGTTACTGTATAACTCCAAGTTTAAGCTGTTTCCAGGAAAATTGAGATCGAGATGGTCTGGTCCATATACCATTACACAAGTATTTCCACATGGGGCAATTGAGATCACTCACAACAGCAAGGGGACATTCAAAGTCAATGGACAGCGGTTGAAGCATTACTGGGGCGGTGATTTCTCAAAGGACAAGTCTACCGTCCAACTTGGATCACCAGAATGACACATTACGGTAAAGTCGAGTTATCGACTATAACATAGCGCTAAGTGGGAGGCAACCCACTGTATCCTTTATGTTATTTTATTGCACTGCATTAGTTTAGGAATTTGTTTGATTTTAGTTTGTTTCGTAGGTCATCGATCATATTTTGCATGATAGCCTAGGTCCTACACGTTTGATGTTGCATGAATGGGTGCTAAATGAAGTGTTTGGGTGTTCGAGTGTGTGTCACGCATTTCGATGTGCGAAGATGTTCGTTTTGGTTAAGCTTTCAGAATGCGGGACAACATTTATGAAAAATCGATTTTAGTACCAAGTTTCGATAAGCATATTCCTCTTTTGGAGTCAAATTTTTAAGTGAAAAATCGATTTTGGGGGAGTTTAAATTTTAAGTTATAAAAAAAAAAAAATTGACAAAAATGGCACTCTTATTATTATTATTTTTATTATTCTATTTTATTTCTTTAAAAAAAAAATTGTGAAACCCGGTTTGGTCTATGCGACCGCATAGACCTTAACCGAAAGCCAAAGGGGGCCTTCATTTTGCACTATGCGACCGCATAGTGCAACACTATGCGGTCGCATAGTGTAGTGGTCATGGGTTTTAACCCGTGACCACATATTTCATCCCCAAAACTTTCCTCCCTCTCACTCTCACTCGAACACACTTTACCCATTCACCCATTCACTTGCACACACTTCACACTTGCACACTTCTGATTTCATCCTCTACACTTACACCCATTTCACACACTCTTCATTCAATTGGATTGGATTCTACATTGAGGTGCCACTTTTCATTTAACAAGAAAATTGGAACTACAAGGTATGTTCTTCTAATCCCTAATTTCGAGCTTCATTTTCCGGTTATCATTCATTGTGTTGGCATTAGTTAGAAGGAATAAGGTAGTTTGACATGGTGTTGTGAATTGGGGGCAATTTCATCATGGTGTTTTAGGAGAAATAGGAAGAATTTCACATTGCACACCACATGTTCGACGAAATGCCACATTGACGATTGTTTTACATTCTTGAACTTTTCACTTTTGCAATAGGTTACATCGTTATTGTCTAACTTATTGGCCGAATGATCACGTGCAATTTCATTTGAAAACACACTACCTCAATATTTGAATTCACAAAGGCACTCCATGGCTAATCATATTCACTCACGTCACTACCTCGTCCCTATGTTTTCTTATGCAAACGACCTCCGATTAAGGTGAAATTTGGATATATGCTAGATGTCATTGAGTACTTTCACATGTCCAAAACTTGCCCGGGGAAATTTCGATATTTCTCGGTGATGCTCGGGGCCGAAGTTGGTCACTTGGTCATGGGTCAAATTTTCTAAAAATGCATAGTCGGGCCATAATTTTGAGTTTTCCATACTTATGCAAAGTTAGAGTTATATTGGTGATTCATGTCTTGAAAAATTGCATAAGCATACGTACATTTGCATGTTGAAGAAAG
>NW_019232714.1:0-2632 GCF_002742605.1 Olea europaea var. sylvestris | reverse complement strand
GTCAAATTTAATTAAAATTTCGCTTAGGTTTAGTTCATTGGCGCGTTTTCAATAAAATTTGACAAAAATTTCATCTGCATTTTGTTCATCGACGGGTTTCCAATCAAATTTGACTAAAATTTCACCTAGTTTCAGTTCATTGGCATGTTTGTAACCAAATTTGACTAAATTTTCAGTTGAGTTTTAACACTAGCGCGTTTCCAATAGAATTTTACTAAAATTTCACATGGGTTTTGTTCTATGGCATGTTTTTAATCAAATTTGACTGAAATTTTGTCTAGATTTTGTTCATTGGCATCCTTCAAAGTGAATATGACTACAATTTCATTTAAGTTTTGTTTAATTGCGCATTTTAAATCAAATTTGAGTAAAATTTTATCTGGATTTTGTTCGTTGTGCGCTTCCAATCAAATTTGACTAAAATTTCGCTTAGGTTTAGTTCACTGCTACATTTTCAATAAAATATGAGTAAAATTTCATCCGCGTTTTGTTAATTGACGGGTTTTCAATCAAATTTGACTAAAATTTCGCTTAGGTTTAGTTCACTGCTACATTTTCAATAAAATATGAGTAAAATTTCATCCGCGTTTTGTTAATTGACGGGTTTTCAATCAAATTTGACTAAAATTTCACCCTGGTTTTAGTTCATTGGCGTGTTTGTAATCAAATTTCACTAAATTTTCAATTGAGTTTTATCGTTGGCACGTTTCCAACAAAATGCTACTAAAATTTCAACTGGATTTTGTTTATTGGCGTTACTCTAATCAAATTTGACCAAAATTTCACCTGAATTTGATTCATTGGCATGTTTCCAATCAAATTTGACAAAAGTTTCATCTTCGTTTTGTTCATCGGGTTGGTTTCCAATCAAATTCGACTAAAATTTCTCATGGGTTCAGTTCATTTGCACGTTTCCTATCAAATTTGGCTGATATTTAAATTTGATTTTGTTCATTAGAGGGCTTCCAATCAAATTTTACTAAAATTTAACTTAGGTTCATTGGCGCGTTTTCAATAAAATTTAGCAAAAATTTCATCTACGCTTTGTTCATCGGCGGGTTTCCAAACAAATTTGACTAAAATTTCACATGCTTTTAGTTTATTTGCGTGTTTGTAATCAAATTTGGCAAAATTTTCAGTTGAGTTTTATCATTGGCGCCTTTCCAATATAATTTTACTAAAATTTCACCTGAATTTTGTTCATTGACGTGTCTCTAATCAGGTTTCACTAAATTTTCACCTGAATTTGGTTCATTGGCTCATTTCCAATCAAATTCGGAAAAAAAATTCATCTTTGTTTTGTTCATAGGGGGATTTCCAATCAAATTTGACTAAAATTTCTCATGGGTTCTGTTCATTTGCATGTTTCCAATCGAATTTAACTAAAATTTAAATTTGATTTTGTTCATTAGAGGGCTTCCAGTCAAATTTGACTAAAATTCCGCTTAGGGTTAGTTCATTGGCGCATTTTCAACCAAATTTGACAAAAAAAACCTCTGCATTATGTTGATCAGCATGTTTCTAATCAAATTTGACTAAAATCTCACCCTGTTTTTAGTTCATTGGCGCGTTTATAATCAAATTTGACTAAATTTTGCATTGATTTTTATCATTGGCGCATTTTCAATGGAATTTTTCTAAAATTTCGTCTGGATTTTGTTCATTGGCGTGTTTCTAATCAAATTTGTTAAAAATTTCACCTGAATTTGGTTCATTGGCGTGTTTCCAATCAAATTCGACAAAAATTTCATCTTCAATTTGTTCATCGAGAGGTTTCCAATCAAATTTCACTAAAATTTTAATTTAAGTTCAGTTCATTAGCACGTTTCCAATCAAATTTGACTCAAATTTAAATTTGAATTTTTTCATTAGTGGTTTCCCGTCAAATTTGCCTAAAATTTCGCTTAGGTTTAGTTCGTTGATGCGTTTTCAACAAAATTTGATAAAACTTTATTTGCATTTTGTTTATTGGCGGGTTGCCAATCAAATTTGACTAAAATTTCACCTAGGTTTAGTTCATTGGCATGTTTGTAATCAAATTTGACTAAATTTTCAGTTGAGTTTTGTGGTTGGCGCGTTTCCAATAGAATTTACTAAAATTTCACATGAGTTAAATTCTTTGGCACGTTTCCAATCAGATTTGAGTAAAATTTCGTCTGAATTTTGTTCATTAGCGCGCTTCAAAGCAAATAGGGCTACAATTTCATTGGAGTTTTGTTAAATGGAGCATTTTTAATCAAATTTGAATAAAATTTCATCTTGATTTTGTCCATTGGTGCGCTTCCAACCAAATTTGACGAAAATTTCAAATGCATTCAGTTTATTGGCGCGTTTCCAATCAAAATTAACTAAAATTTCACCGGAATTTTGTTCATTGGTCTGTTTCTAATCAAATTTGACTAAAATTTAGCTTATGTTTGGCTCATTGGCACATTTCCAATCAAATTCGACAAAAATTTCTTCGTGGAACTGGGTAGACGTTCCATCTTCCCTTAAGTGGGGGGTTTCCAATCAAATTTGCCTAAAATTTCTCATGGGTTCAGTTCATATGGGTGTTCCAAATCAAATTTGGCTCAAATTTAAATTTGATTTTGTTCATTAGAGGGCTTCTAGTCAAATTTGACTAAAATTT
>NW_019232713.1:0-2632 GCF_002742605.1 Olea europaea var. sylvestris | reverse complement strand
AACTTCACTAGCATTAGCTAGTGTATTCCAATTTGTTACCACTTCCACTTTTACTAGATCAATTGCAATTCCTTAAACAGTAACTACATGATCAAGGAATCCAACTCACTCAAACCAAAATTCGCACTTTTAAATTTAGCATATAATTTTTCCTTACAAAATTTTTCTAACTTTATTCTAAGATGTTCCTTATGCTGATCTTTACTCTTGGAGTATACCAACATATCATCAATGAAGACTAAAACAAATTGATCCAAGTATTGATGAAACACATGATTCATTAAATCCATGAATATCACTAGAGCATTAGTCAAACCAAATAGCATGACAGTGAACTGATAATGTCTATAACGAGTTCTAAAAGCTATCTTGAGTATGTCACTTGCCTTGACCTTCAATTGATGATATTCAAATCGTAAGTTGATCGAGGAAAATACCTTAACCCTTCTTTAATTAATCAAACAAATCCTCATATCTATTCTTGATGGTCAAATAACTCTCGATAGTTGACACATATCTTCAAGCATCCATCTTTCTTCTTTACGAACAACATTGTTGCGCCCCATGGAGATACAGTTGGTCAAATAAAGCCACCATCTAACAATTTTTGTAAATAAAATTTCAACTCTTGAAGTTCCTTTAGAACCATTCTATATGGAGCTTTAGATATTGGTGCTGCTCCGAGAACTAGATTTTGTGAACTCCACTTGTCTATTCGGCAGAGTATCAGGTAGATCTTCTGAAAACACGTCTATAAATTCTTGTACCACTGGTACGTCCTCAACCTTTATCGTCGCTTATTTTTCTCCTAATATGTTAATTAGAAATTTTGATATGTTTCTTTTCTCAACATTTTCAAAGCTTGCAAGGTCGATATTAGTTAAAGATAGGACTGGACAAGGTCCGGTTCGATTCGATTCGATTCGATTCTAACGAGAATCGAACTGAACTCGAAAATTTCTGGTATATAGTAAGTAGAATCATTGGGTTCAAATTTAATTATGGAATCGTTCGATTCGTTCAATTCCCAGGTTCCGTATTATAATTAAATTTTTTAATATTTACAAAGTGACATTAATTCAACTATTGATTTGTTCAATTTTAGTTCTTACAAAATAACGTTGTCCAATCTTATTTTCTTTTGCGTCTCTCTTTGCTAAGTTCTTCATAAATATGATTATTAAAAGCATAGGAAGAGGAAGATAGTGAGCTCAAAATACTTAAAAGAGGCATTGTCGAGTTTCAATTCGATTTCTCCAAAACGGTAGAAACAGCACTACGGTAGAGTAATAGATTTAGATAAAACTTTAGTCAATTTGATTAAATTGGCTTTGAACTGAAAATTAGAAATAGAAAAATCATATTTTTGGGTTTGAACTAAATTCAATAGTTAGCAAATTTTTTTTTTTAAAAATAAAAAATTTTGGCTTATTTAAAATAAATTAATTAAAAAATTAGAGAGGTTCGGCTCTTGATCTAGAACCGAGAACCAGACTGAACCCGTCGATTCTCGATTCAGATACACTTTCAGGTATTTAACTTAATAAGAACCGCTCGGATCGGTTTGGGTTCAGTTCAATCCGTTCGGTTCGGAAGTTTTGTCCAATCCTAGTTGAAGGTGGGGTTTGGTCTTTATTTCAGAGAAAGAAAATTGCTCTTCTCCTAGTTTTTGAAAAGGCACTTCCATTTCCCTACAACGAATGATTGTATATTTACATTCTAACCAAACTATTTCGAAAATCACATCAAAGTCTTTCATCTTTATCATATACATATTAGCTTTTAATATTATTCCCTGAAATTCAAGATTCACTTACCTAGCTAACTAATCTGTATTCAATGTTCAGTCTGAGATGATGCTAACTTCTAATGTACTCTCTGACTTATTACAAGTAATACTAGACTTAGTAATGAAAACGTTGATACAAAAAAATGAGTAGCTCCCAAATCAAACAGTACATAAACAAGTGTATTAGATATCAGTAAAATATCTGCTATTACATTTGAGTTCTCTTTTACATCATTCTGAGTCAATGTAAAAACTCATGCTTTCTCATTTTTGTTTTCATCACTATTAGCATCCTTCTTCTAAGTAAATATGGTACAAATCTTAGCAATATATCCTGACTTACCACACCTAAAATAGGCATTCTTTCCATACAAGTATTCACCACAATGAGGTTTACCACTCTTAGGGACACAGCGCTATTCAGCTAATATAGCCTTATTGGCACTAGATCAAACATTAGCATTCTTATTTTGCTATTTGCTGTTTCATTTGTCCTGGCCACTCCATTTTCTCTTTTTAATTTGCCCTTTATACTGCTAGTAGTACAATTGACTGTGTTGCTCTGTATAAGTCTTCCAATACCAAATAGCGTGAGTTTATTCTAGTATCTCACGGTATGATGTGAATCGATGTGACATAAGAATCATGTTTAGGTTTAGATTTAACCTATGCTCGAACCTTCAAGTCATCTTAATTTCAGTGTCAACTAAGAGTGAAGCATACCTTAAGAGTTGATCGAACTTTCACTCTGAATCAGTCGGGACATACTACGCTGCTTGAGTTGAAGAAATTTGCTCTCCTTGAAATCTCTTAGAAATCGAGGAAAATACTTGTCAAACACTT
>NW_019232712.1:0-2632 GCF_002742605.1 Olea europaea var. sylvestris | reverse complement strand
GGAATGGGCTGTAATTTGACAAGTTGATCGGAAACAAATATTACGCCGGGGGCAATATCGTCATTTTTCGCGACGGTGACGGATTGGGCTTAAATTTGGCAGGTTGACCGGAAACTAGAATCGGGCCGGGGGTAATTTCGTCATTTTTCGTGAAGGTGTCGGAATGGGATAAAATTTGACAGGTTGATCGAAAACAAAAATCGTGCCGGGGGCAATTTCGTCATTTTTCTCGGCGGTGTCGGAATGGGCTGAAATTTGGCAGGTTGATCGGAAACAAAAATCACGCCGGGGCAATTTCGTCATTTTTCGTGACGGTGTCGGAGTGGGCTTAAATTCGGCCGGTTGATCGGAAACAAAAATCGGGCCGGGGGTAATTTCGTCATTTTTCGCGACGGTGTCTGAATGTGCTGAAATTTGGCAGGTTGATCGGAAATAAATATTGCGCCGGGGGAAATATCGTCATTTTTCGCGACGGTGCCGGAATGGGCTCAAATTTGGCAAGTTGATCGGAAACAAAAATTGCTCTGAGGGCAATTTCGTCATTTTTCGCGACTGTGTCGGAATGGGCTGAAATTTGCCAGGTTGATCGGAAAAAAAAATCGCGCCGTGGGCAATTTCGTCATTTTTCGCGACGGTGTCGGAATGGGTTAAAATTTAACAGATTGATCGGAAACAAAAATCGCGCCGGTTGCAATTTCGTCATTTTTCGCGACGGTGTCGGAATGGGATGAAATTTGAGAGATTGATCGGAAACAAAAATCGCGCCGGGGGCAATTTCGTCAATTTCGCGACGGTGTCGGAATGGGATGAAATTTGAGAGATTGATCGGAAACAAAAATCGCGCCGGGGGCAATTTCGTCAATTTCGCGACGGTGTCGGAATGGGCTGAAATTTGGCAGGTTGATCGGAAACAGATATTGCGCTGGGGGTAATATCGTCATTTTTCACGACGGTGACGGAATGGGCTTAAATTTGGCATGTTGACCGAAAACAAGAATCGAGCCGGGGGCAATTTCGTCATTTTTCGTGAAGGTGTCGGAATGGGATAAAATTTGACAGGTTGATCGGAAACAAAAATCGTTCCGGGGACAATTTCGTCATTTTTCGCGACGGTGTCGGAATGGGCTGAAATTTGGCAGGTTGATCGGAAACAAAAATCGCGCCGGGGGCAATTTCGTCATTTTTCGCGACGGTGTCGGAATGGGCCCAAATTTGGCTGATTGATCGGTCACAAAAATCGCGCCGGGGGCAATTTCGTCATTTTTCGCGACGGTGTCGGAATGGGCCCAAATTTGGCTGATTGATCGGTCACAAAAATCGCGCCGGGGGCAATTTCGTCATTTTTCGCGACGGTGTCGGAATGGGCCCAAATTTGGCTGATTGATCGGTCACAAAAATCGCGCCGGGGGCAATTTCGTCATTTTTCGCGACGGTGTCGGAATGGGCCCAAATTTGGCTGATTGATCGGTCACAAAAATCGCGCCGGGGGCAATTTCGTCATTTTTTGCGACGGTGTCTGAATGGGCTGAAATTTGGCAGGTTGATCGGAAACAAAAATCGCGCCGGGGGTAATTTCGTCATTTTTCACGATGGTGTCGGAAAGGGCTAAAATTTGACAATTTTATTGGAAACAAATTTCGCCGGGGGCAATTTCGTCATTTTTCGCGACGGTGTCGGAATGGGCTGAAATTTGGCAGGTTGATCGGAAACAAATATTACGCCGGGGCCAATATCGTCATTTTTCGCGACGGTGTCGGAATGGGCAGAAATTTGGCAGGTTGACTGGAAACAAAAATCGCTTCGGGTGCAATTTCGTCATTTTTCGCGACGGTGTCGGAATGGGCTGAAATTTGCCAGGTTGATCGGAAACAAATATTACGCCGGGGCAAATATCGTCATTTTTCGCGACGGTGTCGGAATGGGCAGAAATTTGGCAGGTTGACTGGAAACAAAAATCGGTTCGGGGGCAATTTCGTCATTTTTCGCGACGGTGTCTGAATGGGCTGAAATTTGGCAGGTTGATCGGAAACAAAAATCGCGCCGGGGGCAATTTCGTCATTTTTCACGACGATTTTGGAATGGGCTGAAATTTGACAGGTTGATAGGAAACAAAAATCGCGTCGGGGGCAATTTCCTCATTTTTCGCGACGGTGTCTGAATGGGCTGAAGTTTGGCAGGTTGATCGGAAACAAATATTACGCCGGGGCCAATATCGTCATTTTTCACGACGGTGTCGGAATGGGCAGAAATTTGGCAGGTTGACCGGAAACAAAAATCGCGACGGGGGCAATTTCGTCATTTTTCGCGACGGTGTCTGAATGGGCTGAAATTTGGCAGGTTGATCGGAAACAAAAATTGCGTCGGGGGCAATTTCGTCATTTTTCGCGACGGTTTCGAAATGGGTTGAAATTTGACAGGTTGATCGGAAACAAATATCACTCCGACGGCAATTTCGTCATTTTTCGAGACGATGTCGGAATGGGCCGAAATTTGGTAGGTTGATCGGAAACAAATATTACGCCGGGGCCAATATCGTCATTTTTAACGACGTGTCGGAATGGGCAGAAATTTGGCAGGTTGACCGGAAACAAAAATTGCGTCGGGGGCAATTTTGTCATTTTTCGCGACGGTG
>NW_019232711.1:0-2632 GCF_002742605.1 Olea europaea var. sylvestris | reverse complement strand
TGGGGCAATTTCGTCATTTTTCTCGACTGTGTCGGAGTGGCTTAAATTTGGCAGGTTGATCAGAAATAAAAATCGCGTCGAGGACAATTGAATCATTTTTCGCGACTGTGTCGGAATGGGTTAAAATTTGATTGGTTGATCGTAAACAAAAACCGCGCCGGGGGTAATTTCGTCATTTTTCGCAACTGTGTCGGAATTGACTAAAATTTGATAGGTTGATCGGAAACAAAAATCTCACCGGGGGCAATTTTGTCATTTTTCGCGACGATGTCGAAATAGGCTAAAATTTGACTCGTTGATCGGATAAAAAAATCGCGTCGGGGGCAATTTCATCATTTTTCGCGACTTTGTCTAAATGGGCTAAAATTTGAGTGGTTGATCGGAAACAAAAATCGCACAGTGGGCAATTTCGTCAGTTTTCTCGACTGTGTCGGAATGGCCTGAAATTTGGCAAGTTGATCGGAAAAATAAAAATCGCGTCGGGGTAATTTCGTCATTTTTCTCGACTGTGTCAGAATGGGCTAAAATTTGACTGGTTGATCGAAAACAAAAACCACGCCATGGGCAATTTCGTCATTTTTACCAACTGTGTCGGAATGGGATAAAATTTGATAGGTTGATCGGAAACAAAAATCGCGCAGGGGGCAATTTCGTCACTTTTCGCGATTGTGCCGGAATGGGCTAAAATTTGACATGTTGATCGGGAACAAAAATGGCAATTTCGTCATTTTTCGCAACTGTGTCGGAATTGGCTAAAATTTGACTGGTTGATCGAAAACAAAAATTTGACGGTTTCGGAATGGTCTAAAATTTGACTGGATGATCGGAAACAAAAATCGCGCCGGGGGCAATTTCGTCGTTTTTCACGACTTTGTCGGAGGGGGCTTAAATTTGGCAGGTTGATCAGAAATAAAGATCGCGTCGGGGGCAATTTAATCATTTTTCGCGACTGTGTCGGAATGGGTTAAAATTTGTCTGGTTGATCGGAAACAAAAACCGCGCCGGGGGTAATTTCGTCATTTTTCGCGACTGTGTCGGAATGGGTTAAAATTTGTCTGGTTGATCGGAAACAAAAACCAAGCTGGGGGTAATTTCGTCATTTTTCGCAACTGTGTCGGAATTGACTAAAATTTGATAGGTTGATCGGAAACAAAAATCGCGCCGAGGGCAATTTTGTCATTTTCGCGACGATGTCGAAATAGGCTAAAATTTGACTGGTTGATCGGATACAAAAATCGCGTCGGCGGCAATTTCATCATTTTTTGCGACTGTGTCGGAATGGGCTAAAATTTGTCTGGTTGATCGGAAACAAAAATCGCGCCGTGGGCAATTTCGTCAGTTTTCTCGACTGTGTCGGAATGGGCTGAAATTTGGCAGGTTGATCGGAAATAAAAATCGCGTCGGGGCAATTTCGTCATTTTTTTCGACTGTGTCAGAATGGGCTAAAATTTGACTGGTTGATCGGAAACAAAAACCGCGCCAGGGGCAATTTCGTCATTTTTAGCGACTGTGTCGGAATGGGATAAAATTTGATAGGTTGATCGGAAACAAAAATCGCGCCGGGGGCAATTTCGTCACTTTTCGCGATTGTGCCGGAATGGGCTAAAATTTGACAGGTTGATCGGGAACAAAAATTGCGCCGGGGGCAATTTCGTCATTTTTCGCAACTGTGTCGGAATTGGCTAAAATTTGACTGGTTGATCGAAAACAAAATTTGTGCCGGGGGAAATTTCGTAATTTTTCGCGACTGTGTCGGAATGGGAAAAAGTTTTACTGATTGATCGGAAACAAAAATCGCGTCGGGGGCAATTTCGCAATTTTTCGCGACGGTGTCGGAATGAGCTAAAATTTGACTGGATATTCGGAAACAAACACCTCGCCGGGGGCAATTTCGTCATTTTTCTTGACTGTGCCGGAGCGGGCTTAAATTTGGCAGGTTGATCGAAAATAAAAAATCGCGCCGGTGGCAATTTAATCATTTTTCGCGACTGTGTCGGAATGGGCTCAAATTTGACAGGTTGATCGGGAACAAAAATCGCGCCGAGGGCAATTTCGTCATTTTTCTCGACTGTGCCGGAGCGGGCTTAAATTTGGCAGGTTGATCAGAAATAAAAATCGCGTCGGGGGCAATTTAATCATTTTTCGCGACTGTGTCGGAATGGGCTCAAATTTGACAGGTTGATCGGGAACAAAAATCGCGCCGAGGGCAATTTCGTCATTTTTCTCGACTGTGCCGGAGCGGGCTTAAATTTGGCAGGTTGATCAGAAATAAAAATCGCGTCGGGGGCAATTTAATCATTTTTCGCGACTGTGTCGGAATGGGCTCAAATTTGACAGGTTGATCGGGAACAAAAATCGCGCCGAGGGCAATTTCGTCATTTTTCTCGACTGTGTCGGAGTGGGCTTAAATTTGGCAGGTTGATCAGAAATAAAAATCGCGTCGGGGGCAATTTAATCATTTTTCCCGATTGTGTCGGAATGGGTTAAAATTTGACTGGTTGATCGGAAACAAAAATCGGGCCGGGGGTAATTTCGTCATTTTTCGCAACTGTCGGAATTGACTAAAATTTGATAGGTTGATCGGAAACAAAAATCGCGCCGGGGGCAATTTTGTCATTTTTCGCGACGATGT
>NW_019232710.1:0-2632 GCF_002742605.1 Olea europaea var. sylvestris | reverse complement strand
CGACATGAATGACTGAACGATAATTCAACATCGAATAATGGATGAACCGACCTAACGTTGCTTTACCTATTGGATGGCTAATAACCTTTGTAGCTTGTTGTTTTTCTATTGGGACTTAACCCTAGTCGAGCCTACTTACCATATTGTGACTTACCTTAAGTTGGCCATTTAACTAATATATATATTGGTGGTTAACCTCTACTCCTTACCCCCGTTTTGATAGAACCCGAGAGGTAAAGAGAACTGCTGCCTTCTTCTTCTGCCTTCTTCTTCGTGATTTGTCTTCCCTACCAATTGCTTGAGGCTTTGTGACTCTTACCTGTGGGGTATCCATCCTAAGTGTGTGGTAGAATCACCAAGCAAAAGAGCAAATAGCAACCATAGGGAGAGTTGAAGCCGGCGGTCGGTCATCTTAGATTTTGGTATTGAATTCGATGTTTAATGGTTAACTGAGCCCGGAAATCACTTTGAGCAGCTTGAGGAAGATCCTAACAGTTATAATGTGTCCCCACGTCAAACAAATCGTCTTGTTCAAGTGGTCACGTTCTTATGTCGGGCTCCGGATATTAAGGAGATCATAGAGGGTGGCTAGAATTTTGATATCAAGAGATGAAAATATTTGTCCCCAAAACTACTATAGAATACAAATAGAGGCGAGTCCTCTTAAATAAGGAATCAGACTCTCAACTTTTGCAATCATACATGCAGACATTTTCATACTTTATATTCAGTTTTCTTCTTCTAATAATTCTTACAACAGAGTATAAGCCCCACCACTTGTAGGTTTTAGATTGCTTGCGCCACTGGCAATGGAGGAGGAGATATCGTGTGAGATTTATTATTAATTGTAATTTTTTTATTTTTTATTTTTGAAAAAACTATTGTTTTCAGGTTAGCATCATGTCCCGTGCAACTTATCAAATTGTTCAAATTTTGATGTGAATAAACTAACAAATACAATATCAATCGTTATTTATATAAGATTTTTGAGATGATGGATGAAAATCTGTCAATACTCTATCAAATAATTTCAAATTAGATGTGTCTTTAGTCTAATTTAGATTTTATTATTTAGAGATGGATTTGTCTCGTTTTTAACATGTAGATAACAATGTATCGACTGAAAATGTAATCATGAATTTCTTTTATATATTCGAAACTACCTCGTTGAAGTGGCTGTAGGATAATTTAATGCTTTAAATGACCGGATCTTTCATGTTAAATCATTAAGAAATACAAGAATTAAAGTGGAAGCATACCTGAATCAAACATGGTTAATGCAATAATGAATTTCGCGGTATAGTCTTCCAAATCTACACGCAGTCTCCTTTTTTTCTCTATGATGGGATGCAGAAGAGAATGAATAATTCGTGCGTGTGATCTGGAGACCATAACCTATTTATATAGGGACGCCCTTTGACCTAATTCGGCCCATCATAGAATTAGGACTTGGGCCCTGTCTCTACACATATGTAAACCCACACTTTAATTAGATACATTAAAACCCAAAATCGAAGCCTTATTAGATCACTTTAATTGGGCTCAACCGAATTCGATAGCCTATAATTTAACACAAAATTATTCACACATATAAGCCCATCTATTGATTAAAAAATCCTTACAATCTCCCACTTGGGTTATATGTGTCACCGTATAATTGTGCATTAAACATAACCTTATGAGTACTCAGAATTTTACTATCATTACCGAATGTATTCCCAAACAATCCCGTCCATCAATCGTATCAACATAGGATCAAAGCAGCTTTCGCTACTTTCACGTAGTTAAACCCATCAATGGTCACATATATCAATATAACCGAATGACATGGATCAAGCATGGATGTGTAGCATAGAAATTACATGTAATGTGATATGTAACATGCCTATTTCCAACTAGTCCACCTTAATACCTTAGTGAGATCATTTTAAACAAGTTCAGAGATAATAAAGCAAATAATTTTATAACTGAAAATAACTTTAACTTTAAACGGTATCCAAAATAACAGTACATGTGTCCAATATGAAAAGCAAAAAAAATACAAACTCCCACTAAAAGATATCCTCAAGAGACATTACACCCATATGAGCAGTGTGCTCATGAAAGACCTTGGGTATCAATCCCTTAGTAAGCGGATCCGCAACCATGGAGTTTGTCCCAATATGCTCTATTGACACCTATCTACTCTGAACTCTTTCTTTAACAGCCAGGAGCTTGATCTCTATATGTTTTGACTTCGTCGAGCTCCTGTTGTTATTAGAATACAGTACTGCTGATTTATTGCCACAAAATATCTTAAGTGGTCTTTCTATATTGTCCACAATGTGCAGCCCAGTGACAAAATTACGATGCCATATTCCATGATTTGATGTCTCATAACACGCTATAAACTCCACTGCCATGGTGGAAGTAGCTATGAGTGTCTGCTTAACACTCTTCCAGGAATAGCACCTCCAGCAACTAAGTAAATATAGCCTGGAGTGGATCTCCTACTATCTTGGCATCCCGCGAAATCGGAATCAGAATAACCGATGATCTCCAATTGATCTGATCTTCTGTATGTGAGCATGTAGTCTTTTGTTCTCTGTAAATACCGCATGACCCGTTTGGCTGCTTTCCAACGATCCATTCC
>NW_019232709.1:0-2633 GCF_002742605.1 Olea europaea var. sylvestris | reverse complement strand
AATCAGTCAAATTTTAGCCGATTCCGACACCGTCACGAAAAATGACGAAATTGGCCTTGCGCGATTTTTGTTTCCCATCAATCTGTCAAATTTTAGCCGATTTCGACACCGTCGCGAAAAATGGCAAAATTGCCCCCGGCGCGATTTTTGTTTCCCATCAATCAGTCAACTTTTAGCCGATTCCAACACCGTCACGAAAAATGACGAATTTGCCCATGCGCGATTTTTGATTCCCATCCATCGGTCAAATTTTAGCCGATTTCGACACCGTCGCGAAAAATGACGAAATTGCCCCCGGCGCGATTTTTGTTTCCCATCGATCCGTCAAATTTTAGCCGATTCCGACACCGTCGCGAAAAATGACGAAATTGCCCCCGGCGCGATTTTTGTTTCCCATCGATCCGTCAAATTTTAGCCGATTCCGACACCGTCGCGAAAAATGACGAAATTGCCCCCGGCGCGATTTTTGTTTCCCATCGATCCGTCAAATTTTAGCCGATTCCGACACCGTCGCGAAAAATGACGAAATTGCCCCCGGCGCGATTTTTGTTTCCCATCGATCCGTCAAATTTTAGCCGATTCCGACACCGTCGCGAAAAATGACGAAATTGCCCCCGGCGCGATTTTTGTTTCCCATCGATCCGTCAAATTTTAGCCGATTCCGACACCGTCGCGAAAAATGACGAAATTGCCCCCGGCGCGATTTTTGTTTCCCATCGATCCGTCAAATTTTAGCCGATTCCGACACCGTCACGAAAAATGACGAAATTGCCCTTGCGCGATTTTTGTTTCCCGTCAATCAGTCAAATTTTAGCCGATTTCGACACCGTCGCGAAAAATAACGAAGATTGCCCCCGACGCGATTTTTGTTTCCCATCAATCGGTCAAATTTTAGCGGATTTCGACACCGTCACGAAAAATGACGAAATTGCCCCCGGCGCGATATTTGTTGTCCATCAATCTGTCAAATTTGAGCCAATTTCGACACCGTCGCGAAAAATGACGAATTTGTGCCGGGCGCCATTTTTGTTTCCCATCAATCAGTCAACTTTTAGCCGATTCCGACACCGTCACGAAAAATGACGAATTTGCCCCTGCGCTGTTTTTGATTCCCATCCATCGGTCAACTTTTAGCCGATTCCGACACCGTCACGAAAAATGACGAATTTGCCTCTGCGCGATTTTTGATTCCCATCCATCGGTCAAATTTTAGCCAATTTCGACACCGTCGCGAAAAATGACGAAATTGCCCACGGCGCGATTTTTGTTTCCCATCATTCAGTCAAATTTTAGCCGATTGCGACACCGTCACGAAAAATGACGAAATTGCCCCTGCGCGATTTTTGATTCCCATCAATCAGTCAAATTTTAGCCGATTTCGACACCGTCGCGAAAAATTACGAAATCGCCCCCGACGCGATTTTCGTTTCCCATCAATCAGTCAAATTTTATTCGATTTCAACACCGTCGTGAAAAATGACGAAATTGCCCATGCGAGATTTTAGTTTCCCATCAATCAGTCAAATTTTAGCCGATTCCGACACCCTCCCGAAAAATGACGAAATTGCCCTTCGCGATTTTTGTTTCCCATCATTCAGTCAAATTTTAGCCGATTCCGACACCGTCACGAAAATGACGAAATTGCCCTTGCGCGATTTTTGTTTCCCATCAATCAGTCAAATTTTGGCCGATTTCGACACCGTCGCGAAAAATGACGAAATTGCCCACGGCGCGATTTTTGTTTCCCATCAATCAGTCAAATTTTAGCCGATTCCGACACCGTCACGAAAAATAACGAAATTGCCCCTGCATGATTTTTGTTTCCCATCAATCAATCAAATTTTAGCCGATTTCGACACAGTCGCGAAAAATGACGAAATTGACTCCGGCGCGATTTTTATTTCCGATCAATCTGTCAAATTTTTGCTCATTCCAACACCGTCGCGAAAAATTTAGCCGATTTCGACACCGTCGCGAAAAATAACGAAATTGCCCACGGCGCGATTTTTGTTTCCCATCAATCAGTCAAATTTTAGCCGATTCCGACACCGTCACGAAAAATGACGAAATTGCCCCTGCGGGATTTTTGTTTCCCATCAATCAGTCAAATTTTAACCGATTTCGACACCGTCGCGAAAAATGATGAAATTACCCCTGCGCGATTTTTGTTTCCCATCAATCAGTCAAATTTTAGCCGATTTTGACACCGTCACGAAAAATGACGAAATTACCCCCGGCGCGATTTTTGTTGTCCATCAATCTATCAAATTTGAGCCAATTTCGATACCGTCGCGAAAAATGACGAAATTGCGCCGGGCTCGATTTTTGTTTCCTATCAATCAGTCAACTTTTAGCCGATTCCGACACCGTCACGAAAAATGACGAATTTGCCCCTGCGCGATTTTTGATTCCCATCCATCGGTCAAATTTTAGCCGATTTCGACACCGTCGCGACAAATGACGAAATTGCCCACGACGCGATTTTTGTTACCCATCATTCCGTCAAATTTTAGCCGATTCCGACACCGTCACGAAAAATGACGAAATTGGCCCTGCGCGATTTTTGTTTCCCATCAATCAGTCAAATTTTAGCTGATTTCGACACTGTCTCGAAAAATGACGAAATTGCCACC
>NW_019232708.1:0-2633 GCF_002742605.1 Olea europaea var. sylvestris | reverse complement strand
TTGCTACATCACTATTCAAGAATGCCAAATGAAGAAGCCAATGGTCAAAGCCACTCCACTCCCTTTACCCTTCCATCTCTGTCAACGATGAAGCAGTATTAAAATAGGCCGCCATCCGTGTGGTTGCCGTTCGCCAAAATTATACATCGCAAGTGTACGTTCGCGTTCAAGTAATAAACTAAAAATTTTGAGTCCGGATTGTCGATTCTTCAAGAAACGTTTACTTTCGATTACACAACTTTAATTAATTTAATTCTAACAATAAAAAGAAACATACAATACATATTTGGTTTTGGGAAATACTAAAAATCTATGAAATAAGTAAATATAAAAATCTTGGAAATTTTCGAGGTAAACGTGGTTGGAATTCATGGTTTCACTTAACCGTAGCCTAATTAATTTCTCCACAAGTCAATTAACAAATTACTCATTTATGATATTAGACCCAATTTTTCAATTTTAGTTAATTACCTCTCTTGAGCGAAATTAACCCTAATTGATTGGTTAACCTACTATATCTCTATGTCGATTAAAATCAAACAACTGCCTTAAATTTTTGTGAAAATAACTCAATGGAACACCTAGGGATAGGGGGTATATCTCTATACACAAATATAAGGTTTCTACTACTTGATCTAAAATTCTCTCAAATGATGTATAAATCACTAAATATAATCATTCATTGGCCACATAAATGAAAATACAATAAGTACAATAGTAGAAACACAAGGAAACAAGCATTTTAGTATTAAATGGCAAACATTGAAAATTAATTAAACCTAGATTAAACTTGAACCATAAATCCCAACATAAATAACTAGTCCATTTTATACAAGCGATGAAAAGGAGAATATTCCATACAATACATTGCAAATAGGAAACAATAAAAATAAATAAATAAATAAAAATACAAGAGTGAAGATAAACCCTGTTTAGATTTGGGCTCTTGATGGCTTGATCTTGATTTTCTCCAATTATTTCTCCTCCAAATGTATTCTCCTTGTGCTCTGAAATTTTGCCTCAATAATCACCAAGAAAATGAAGAGAGAAAAAAAAAAGATGAAAAATAAAAGAAAGGAAAGTGAAAAAGAAAGAGAAGAAGGCTAGAATATTTTCCAACATGAGAATGTGAAAAAATGGTGGGCCAAAAAATCATGCTTTGTTAATTGCAAAATGGTCCTCGACTAAAAGAAACAGCCAAATAGCCCTATTGCGCAGCTGCGGCGCCGAGTCTTAGTATCTAGCGCCACTTCTTGAATTTCCTCTTTTTGCAGCTCCGGTCGTCTAGCAATTGTGCATTCAGTTCTTCGTCTTTCATCGTATACATTTAGTCCTCAAATTTTGACTTCTTTCAATCACGTCCTCCAAAAATTGCAATCCTAGGTCCTCAACTTTTGGCGCCTGTGCACTTTGCTGCCCAACTTCACAAATTTATATGCTTATGGTCCCTTTTTCTTCCTTTTTGCCTTGTTATCATTCAATGGGTGATTTTTGTCCTACAAAGACAAATGTTACTTGATTGTGAGTAAAATTTCATTCATTTAATCAATAATTAGCATATTTGGATATTAAATAAGTTTGCAAAAACACACTTATCATTTACCACTTGGCTCCAAAAATAAACCAAAGCCGCCACACAAGACTTTGAGCCATCCATGAACTCTTACGATCTCAAAATTTTTTATAACTCAAGTGTAGAGATTTTGAGCGTATTAATTATGGTATAAGAATTTTTAATTAGTTTCAGGGTATCGTTCTAATTTGTTATATTTGGAGGGATAGTGTAAAGTTGACAAAAAAAAACTCGTCAAACTCAATACCCGTAAGCCCCACTCCGAACGGGGTGGAAATTACCTACTTAATCGGATATTTAGGTTGGGGATAGGAGATTTCGCCCTAGGGTAGATACGGCAAGTACAGAGCGGGAAATTACCCGACGGGATGGGCTAGGGGACTGAGGAGGTTGCCCTGCCCCGTTGCCATCCATAAGGTAGTGGGCCTAATTTGCCCAAAATAAAAGAACAATTAACTGATGGTGAAAAGTGAGCCGGACCAACGTGGTCCAAGCCATATTCAATATAGTCACGGAGAATATTCAATACAGTCACGGCGAAATACATGCCATGCTGTGGAAGGGCCCACCTCTGGAGACAGATTTATTTTATTGTATTTATTTTTATTTTTGTGTTATAATTGGCAAGCATACAAGTTACAACATGATTCAAGGTAGATTTGGTTTGTCAGCCAATTGGGCCCTAAAAAAGCTAATCAGCGACGAACACCTTCTCAAGATATAAAGGTGTAAAATAAGCTCAATATTGGTAGTACATACTTGTCCTTATAAGCCATTCATGCTCCCCAAGGTGGGCCAATCTGAAATGGCCCAGTATGGATTGGGCTTATGGGCAGTGTAACCACAAAATATTTAACCGAATGGAAATGTCTAGTTCTGGGTTTAAGAACGTCAGCCAAAACAGTGTGACATAATGACCTAAAATAGGCAAGTCATTGGGCTACCGTTAATAGAAAAGGAGTAAAAGCAGCAAAGCAACTCTCCAAAGCGAATAAAATGGAACTGATGAAACAAGTCCTAAACGTAAAAATGCATAGTTAGCTGTTTAAAGGGAAAAGGA
>NW_019232707.1:0-2633 GCF_002742605.1 Olea europaea var. sylvestris | reverse complement strand
AATTATGAGAAGTTAATTACTAAATGTTATATAAAATAGAAAATGAGGGACTTGATTGCAATTTGGATTTAGTGGAGCACTAAGTAATATTATATGGAACCTATTTTTAGGGCTTGCCTGGAAGAGATTAGTAGCAAGAATTTGACCGTTGAAAAGCAAGAAATTGATCGTTGAGTGTGGCAAGCGGGTCCCACGCGTGAGAGCTCCAGTAAAAAAAGACGGCTGGAGACTGTGGCAACGATAGGAAATTTACTTTTAATTGGAATGAAAATCTTTACCAGACAACACCTTAGTTTATACAAACAAAACCCTAAACCACCGATACAGAGAGGGAAAGAAGGGAAAGCAGGAAAACAAGGAAAAGGGAAAGAAAAAAGAAAGAAGAAGGGAAAATCTAGTGCCGTCGCCTTTTTTCACCCTCTTGACGGTGGTGCTAGGTTTTAGAGAATAGAAACGGAAAGAAAAAAAAAAGAAAAAAAGGAATTAAGAAGTAAAAAACGACGAAGTGTCCGGTTAATACTTGGGGGATCCGACACATATCCCATACCCATGTCGTGTCGTGTCCGATACGGGTACTCCAACCATTTCGAAGAGTCCGAGCATCAAAGGATGAAACTTAATGAATACCAAACAAACATAAGTTTTTTCTTTTAATAAATAAACACTACAAATCCGGGTATGATCATCTATGATCGTAACAAATCATTTGGCATGAGTTCGGTTAGGAACACATGAAGGGCCCCATAGATAACTGTGAATCATAGTAAATGGTTTCGATGGTTTGTACGTGAATTTTGGATTAGTGCATCGATGTTTTGCAAGTTCACAAATTTCATATTGCAATTAACAAATGTTTTATTTGAAACTATGTAAGGAAATATACATCATAAGTATTGAAAGTTGGGATGATCCAATGTATAATGCCGCAATAGAACGTCACTATCCCTGGAGGCAAACATAGAATCATAATTTGCTTGTAAACATTGTCTACTCACATCAGCCTCATCAAAGTAGTAAAATCCATCACAAGCCCTGTTTGACCCATATTCTTTAAAAAAAAAAAAATAAATAAAAATAAAATACATTCTTAAACATTGATTTGATATTATTTTAACCATACATTCTTCAATAAAATAATATTACACGCAAATTCAAAACTTTTCCTTATTTTGTAACCACACATTTCTCATCAATACACTATTCAAAAATGCATTCATATGAAAATAATGTGGCTCAAACAAGGGCACATTCTTTAGTACTACCAATCGTAGTCTTTGATGATAGCTCCTGAAATACAGAGAGTGAGATTGAGAAAATTTAGCTGAACAATTAGAATCATTAATTAATTGACTGACAGATTATTACAAAAGTTTGGGACATGAAAGATAGATAGTAGAGTTATAAATTCAAAGATGTGAATACTCTCTTTTCTTGTGATAGATGAGAGCGATCCATCTGCGTTCTTAAGTTTGATATTGCCAACAACGGGTGAGTACGAAGAGAATATCAAGGGAGTTTTATATTTTGAGATATTTAGGACTTTCAAAAAACTACTTTTATGGGCTAATGAGCTCGAAGGACTGTGTAGAAGATTGACTCGAGGTTTGGAGACTAGATAAAATCTGATAGAGTTGTTTTAATTGCTCATTTTTGAATGCTCCACTTTTCATTTCTTTGGAGGTCCTTGGTTGATCAGCTAAAACTTGATAGCTATGATTTGTAATGTTTTATCTCGATTTTCAATCTGTGGACTTCCCATGTATGTTCGACTTCCCATGTATTTTCCAACAAGTATCTTCTTCGTGTCCCGGTTTGTGACGGTGTTAACACTAAGGCTGTCCCTTTCGTTGTTTTTAGCCCCATCCATGCGTTGCTCCTTTTGATAAATTAGTCATCCCAGGCCCAAATCGTGCGAGCCGAAGGCCCAATAGCTCCAAAAATTGCCAAATCCAGTAGAAGGCCTAAACTTATTCATTTCTGACCCACTAGCACACGATATAATCTCTGTCTTTAGCCCATATGATCATGGCCCATTTTCATACCCGGCAGACCCAATACTATTTGATAGAAGCACTGACATTTCCACATCTCCAGCTCTCCCTGTCTTCATCATCACTTATCGACAGTTCTCCTCTTTTCTTACCTCGGCAAAGACTTTGCATGTTGAGGATAATAGCTGTCAACCCAGAATTCTTCTTCTTATATTGTCAAGTTCGCGATGGAGGCAGGCAAGAAGTTCATGAACACGTTCATTTTTGAGTTTTTTCTTGTATTTGACACTTTCTTCAGGATATTCCCATTCTTCTTCATCGCTAAGATCGAGTTCTTTCTACAAGAGGTCATTTCCAAGTAATAATCCATAACATCCCTCTTCCCTTGTTTGGTTTGCCACAACCTTGTTTTGATTCCAAAGACTTGGGATGAGTTTTCTGGATTCCCTTTTTGCAAGAGAACAGCATCAGATGGCTTCTTAGCTTCTCCGGTCTGGTAACCAAGCTTTCCTTTGCCATCCATTACCAATTTAATTGATTGAGCCAATTTCCTGAAATTTCTTCCATTCAACTTCTTCACTTTGGGTTGAAAGGAAGCATTTTCTCCTCTGGTCAAGTTCATTGCAAAATTGATTTCTGCCT
>NW_019232706.1:505-2633 GCF_002742605.1 Olea europaea var. sylvestris | reverse complement strand
CATACGTCACGACAAAGTCTTAAGTTCAATCCAAAACGTCCGCTACATTTCCAAAAAGTACTTATGGGCCCGAAACGGACACCATGTACAAA
Source organism: Olea europaea var. sylvestris (assembly GCF_002742605.1). NCBI lineage: Eukaryota > Viridiplantae > Streptophyta > Magnoliopsida > Lamiales > Oleaceae > Olea > Olea europaea. The sequence continues at coordinate 2,541 of NW_019232706.1, read as the reverse complement.
AGTTGCGCTGAATTCTTCGTACGCCGACTATCCAAGCGTTCCAAATATGCAAGTGCTCATTCTTTCGAGAAATCGCTAAAATCCCTCATACGTCGCGAAGAAGTCTTGAGTTCAATCCAAAACGGTCGCTACATTTCCAAAAAGTACTTATGGGCCCGAAACGGGCACCGTGTCCAAAAGTTACGCTCAGTTCTTCGTACGCCGACTATCCAAGCGTTCCAAATATTTAAGCGCTCATTCTTTCGAAAAATGGCCGAAATTCCTCATACGTCACGACAAAGTCTTAAGTTCAATCCAAAACGTCCGCTACATTTCCAAAAAGTACTTATGGGCCCGAAACGGGCACCGTGTCCAAAAGTTACGCTCAGTTCTTCGTACGCCGACTATCCAAGCGTTCCAAATATTTAAGCGCTCATTCTTTCGAAAAATGGCCGAAATTCCTCATACGTCACGACAAAGTCTTAAGTTCAATCCAAAACGTCCGCTACATTTCCAAAAAGTACTTATGGGCCCGAAACGGACACCGTGTGCAAAAGTTACGCTCAATTCTTCATACGCCGACTATCCAAGCGTTCCAAATATTTAAGCGCTCATTCTTTCGAAAAATTGCCGAAATCCCTCATACATCACGATGAAGCCTTGAGTTCAATCCAAAATGGTCGCTACATTTCCAAAAAGTACTTATGGTCCCGTAACGGACACCGTGTGCAAAAGTTACGCTGAATTCTTTGTACGCCGACTATCCAAGAGTTCCAAATATGCAAGTGCTCATTCTTTCGAAAAATCGTTAAAATCCCTCATACGTCAAGGAGAAGTTGTGAGTTCAATCCAAAACGGTCACTATATTTCCAAAAAGTACTTATGAGCCCGAAACGGACACCGTGTGCAAAAGTTACGCAGAATTCTTCGTACGCCGACTATCCAAGCGTTCCAAATATGCAAGCGCTCATTCTTTCGAAAAATGGCCGAAATCCCTCATACGTCACGACAAAGTCGTGAGTTCAATCGAAAACGATCGCTACATTTCCAAAAAGTACTTATGGGCCCGAAACGGACACCGTGTGCAAAAGTTACGCAGAATTCTTCGGACGCCGACTATCCAAGCGTTCCAAATATGTAAGCGCTCATTCTTTCGAAAAATCGTTAAAATCCCTCATACGTCAAGGAGAAGTTGTGAGTTCAATCCAAAACGGTCACTATATTTCCAAAAAGTACTTATGAGCCCGAAACGGACACCGTGTGCAAAAGTTACGCAGAATTCTTCGTACGCCGACTATCCAAGCGTTCCAAATATGCAAGCGCTCATTCTTTCGAAAAATCGCTAAAATCCCTCATACGTCAAGGAGAAGTTGTGAGTTCAATCCAAAACGGTCCCTACATTTCCAAAGAGTACTTATGGGCCCGAAACGGACACCGTGTGCAAAAGTTACGCTCAATTCTTCGTACGCCGACTATCCAAGCGTTCCAAATACGTATGTCCTCATTCTTTCCAAAAATGGCCGAAATCCCTCATACGTCATGACGAAGTCTTATGCTCAATCCAAAACGGTCGTTACATTTCCAAAAAGTACTTGTGGGCCTGAAACGGACACCGTGCGTAAAAGTTACGCTGAATTCTTCGTACGCCGACTATCCAAGCGTTCCAAATATGCAAGTGCTCATTCTTTCGAAAAATCGCTAAAATCCCTCATACGTCAAGGAGAAGTTGTAGTTCAATCCAAAACGGTCGCTACATTTCCAAAAAGTACTTATGGGCCNNNNAATGTTCTTACGGGCCCAAAACGGACACCGTGTGCATAAGTTACGCTCAATTCTTCGAACGCCGACAATCCAAGCGCTCCAAATATACAAGTTCTCATTTTTTACAAAAATGGCCGAAATTCCTCATACGTCACGACAAAGTCTTAAGTTCAATCCAAAACGTCCGCTACATTTCCAAAAAGTACTTGTGGGCCCGAAATGGACACCGTGTGCAAAAGTTGCGCTCAATTCTTCGTACGCCGACTATCCAAGCGTTCCAAATATGCAATTGCTCG
>NW_019232706.1:0-183 GCF_002742605.1 Olea europaea var. sylvestris | reverse complement strand
AAGTTACGCTCAATTCTTCGTACGCCGACAATCCAAGCGTTCCAAATATGCAAGTGCTCATTTTTTCGAAAAATGGCCGAAATACCTCATACCTCACGACGAAGTCTTGAGTTCAATCCAAAACGGTCGCTACATTTCCAAAAAGTACTTATGGGCCCGAAACGGAGACCGTGGGCAAAATTT
>NW_019232705.1:0-2633 GCF_002742605.1 Olea europaea var. sylvestris | reverse complement strand
TTTTTTTTTTCCTTTGTTTTTTTGGTACGTATATAATACTTCTTTCAAAAAGAGGAATTTTTCACTTTACACATTTTGAGATGGCCATTTTAGAATCAATTTATAGGGAACTCGACAGTGTTCTCTATATTGCATAATTAGTTTAAGGATGTGTATTTACTGTGTTGGAATTACGGGATATTTTTATAAGTGTGAATTGGAAAAGTCTTTAATTAGTGTGATAACTAGTTGCAACTGTTCAATTGTAAATGATGCCTATCTAAGAATTATGTTATTTTCAGAATGTGTGTGACTATTCAGAAAGATGCATGATAAAAAGTTAGGACTTTGGATAGGATGCAATCTACACCATTAAATATAAAATGGTGTGATCTAATGATTAAAATTTATTTGTGTCAAAAGATACAACCATTCGATGAGACACGTGCAAATCTATAAATAGGACCTTCTAATTATATTTTCTTCATTTCAAATCAATTTCATGCAATTGATTTCTAATTCTTTCTTTCTATTAATTTTTTAAAGTAATTTTCAAACTTTTTTTGAGTTTTATGTTTGATATTTTCCTTTCAGAAGAGTACGGTCGAGCTCGATTTGCCTGTACTATATTAATTTTGAAAAACGTGTTGTATCTCGAGAGACAGAAGATCTTTTGATCATGTTAGCATTAGTACAGAGGCAAAATTTGTCTTAAATTGTTGATTTTAACGTAAATTAAAATTTTAATTTTAATTTTAATTTTGACCAAACAGGGAGCACATACTTACACAACCTTTATATGAGCATGTTAACCACATTTTTATTGAAAAATGCATTTTGAAATAATAGATTGATGAATGATAAATGGTTAAAAAACAATGAATTTTTTTGGATTTGAGTGTAATATTTTTTATCAAAATACATTTTTTCCTCTTCTTTTTAACTATAAGTGGTAAGAATTAAAATCATGTTTTTAGTAAATTTTGAAAAAGTTAATAAAAATGTGTAATTGAAAAGTTATAGATCGCATCAAGTATGATAAAATTAATTATAGACTATGAATTAAATTCAAATCTAAATTTTAATTTTTACCGGACATGAATATATATAAAATACATATATTCAATACATACAAAACGGTACACATAAAAGGAAGGAGGTTGACAGGAAATCAACAATTTTTCAATTGTAGAAGACAAATTACTGGATGCCCCTTTTTTTTTTCTTTTTCTTTTTTTTATAAATTTTTTATAAGCAAAGAAATGAGTACATAGGTAAGAACCTTAAATTTCTAGATTAACGAGCTAATTATGCATATTTTATGCTTATTAACTAATAAGACCCATTATTTATTCGTAGTAATTTGTCTGAGTCTTAATGGTCCCATTGTTTTATTAATTTTCATTTTGTCATCCAACTTTAATTTTTGAATGAGGAAATTTTATTGAATGTCAAAATTTGGCTGTGCATTATGAAAAATGTCACATTTTAAATTTTTTGTCAAATTGACCATATGAATTATTTGAATACCTTACGTGTCCTTGTAGAAAAACTGTGCAAGTGTCAGATGAAAATGACTACATATTGGAAACGAAAAAAAAGAAAAAAAAGCCGTCAAATGAAAACAAAAGGATGGAAGAGAAACCGACACACAATGATGCATATCTAAAAATTATGTTATTTTCAAAATGTGTGTGACTATTCAGAAAGATACATGATAAAAAGTTAAGACTTTGGATAGGATGCAATTTACAACATTAAATATAAAATGGTGTGATCTAATGATTAAAATTTATTTGTGTCAAAAGATACGATCATTTGATGAGACACTTGAAAATCTATAAATAGGACCCTTCTAATTCTATTTTCCTCATTTCAAATCAATTTCATGCAATTGATTTCTAATTCTTTCTTTCTATTATTTTTTAAAAGTAATTTTCAAACCATTTTTGAGTTTTATGTTTGATATTTTCCTTTCAGAAGAGTACGGTCAAGCTCGATTTGCTTCGCAAAATTAATATTGTACTATATTAATTTTCGAAACGTGTTGAACCTTGGGAGACGGAAGATCATTTGATCATGTTAGAATCAGTGTAGGGGTAAAATTTGTATTAAATTAAAATAGATTTAAACGTAAATTAAAATTTTTACCAAACAGGGAGTCAGGGAGCATATTCTCACGCAACCTTTATATGAGCTTGTTAATCATATTTTTAATTGAAAAATGCATTTTGAAATAATAGATTGATAAAGAATGTATGATTAAAAAACAATGAATTTTTTTTGGGTTTGAGTGTAATATTTTTTTCATAATACATTTTTTTCTCTTTTCTTTTTAACTACGTGTTGTAAGAATTAAAGTCATGTTTTTAGTAAATTTTGAAAAGGTTAATAAAAATGTGTAATTGAAAAGTTATAGATCCCATAAAATATAAATAAAATTAATTGTTGACTTTGAACTAAATTAAAATTAAAATTTTAATTTTTACTAGACATGAATATATTTAAAATACATATATCAATACATACAAAACGGTACACATAAAAAAGGAAGGAGGTTGACAACAGGGGCGAACCCACATGGGGTCATGTGGGGTCAAATAACCCCACAGTAGTTTTTTTTTTTTTTTTTTTTTTTTTTTTTTTTTTTAAAA
>NW_019232704.1:0-2633 GCF_002742605.1 Olea europaea var. sylvestris | reverse complement strand
AATCGCTGTTACTATATCAAACAAGTTTAGATTCATTAGATGATGAATAGACTAAGCCATAATCAAGCGTACATTTGATGTAGCGAAGAATTCTCTTTGCATCTTTCATATGGGTCATGATAGGTGTCTCCACATAGCGACTGATGAGCCCAACTCCAAAAAGGATATTTGGTCTTGTGCATGTCAAGTATCTTAGATTTTCAACAAGACTCTTTAAAAGTTTTAGGTCTAAACTTTCTCATCATTCTTTGACAACTTCGTTCCGCATTCGACGGGGTGCTTACAGGCTTGCAGTCCTCCATATTGGATTTCTTTCGCATACCCTGCTTGTGAGATAAAGAAGCAATCCTCTATTTTCTTTACCTCAATCCCAAGATAGTAGGACCTTGAGCCTGGCTTTCTTAACCTCAATGATTGTACTTTGATTATTTCCTGTGAATATAAGATAATCTACATACAAACAAACAAGTAAAAATCCCCTTTCTCATTTACCTTTGTATAAATAACATATTCGTGAGGGCATTTTGTGAAGTCATCTTTTTGAAAGTACTTGTCAATTCTACTATTTCATGTCCTTGGAGCTCGTTTCAAGCCATAGAAAGCTTTTTTTAGTTTTAAGACCTTTTCTTCATGTCCTTTTATTTTATAGCCAATTGGTTGTTCCACATAAATTTCTTTTTCGAGATAACCATTTAGAAAAGCGGATGTTACGTTCATTTGAAATATCTTCCACTTATTTTGCACTGCAAAAGAGATCATTAATCTTATTATTTCTAAACGAGCAACATGAGCAAATACTTCTTCAAATCAATTCCCGACCATTGGTTGTATCCTTTAGCAATCAATCTTGCTTTATATCTCTCTACTTCTCCATTAGCATTTTCTTTGCCTTGTACACCCACTTAACTCCAATTTTTCTCTTTTCTTTGAGAAGAGTCGTCATCTCTCATGTGTCATTTTTCTCAATAGCCTTAATCTCTTCATCCATGACATCTCTCCATCTTTTATTTTGTGCCGCTTCTTCATACCCTATTGGCTCACAATCGGCAAAAAGAAAAAAAGTGTGAGATTATTTTGATTTTATGTTACCTTATATAGCACTTGTAGGCTCCTCATTCGTGGTGTCCCTTTGCTTGAGCTTTCTTCTTTTGAAGATGATGGTGAAGCATCTCAATAAGTAGGTTATGGTGGTAGACTTGTAGCTCTTGCTACACTCCATTCTCTCGTTCTTTTTCCTTAAAGAAAGGCAAGACGTAATAGTCTTTTTCTTGGACACGCCAATCCCCAGCTCCTTCTTCATCAAACTTGACATCTTTACTTATGGTGATCTTCTGCTTACTTGGATTACAGAACTTGTAGCCTTTAGAGCGAGAATCATAACTGATAAAGACATACCTTTTTTTCACTTGGATTGCTTTTGATTTGGTACATGAGCATATGCAATGCTTCGAAATACTCGTAAGTGAGAGATGCTGGGCTTTCTTCCACTCCATGCTTCTTGTGATGTCTTATTCCACACACTTCTAGAAGACGATCGATTAAACAGATACACAACACAATTAATAGCTTCAGCCTAAAGTTCTTTGGACTATCTCTTACTTTTTAGCATGCAACGGGCCATGCTATGGACGGATCTATTCTTTCTTTTGGCTACTCCATTTTGTTATAGAGAGTATAGAATCGTCAATGGGTGATGAATCCATTCTTCTCACAATATTTCTCAGACTCTTTGATGAATCCATTCTCCTCACAATATTTCTCAGACTCTTTGGAGGTAAATTGTCTTCCTTTATCCAATCTTATGGCTTTTATGCTATAACCACCTTATTTTTCAACAAGAGCTTTAAACCTTTTGAAATTTCTAAAAACTTTCGATTTTTGTTTAAGAAAATAGACCCAAGTCTTTCTACTAAAATTATTAATAAAAAGAACAAAGTAATTGTTCTTACCAAGAGAGTTTGGATTGATTGGTCCACAGATATTCGAGTGTACAAGTTTTAGCGTCTTCTTAGCTCTTGTAAATGCTTCTTTTGAAAAACTTTTCCTTGAATGCTTTCCAAGTAAGTATCCTTCACATAATTGATTTGTGTGATTTATTGGAGGAAATTTTTTTACCATCTTCTTCTTAATCAACAACTTTAAGCCTCCAAAATCAAGATGCCCAAATCTCAAGTGCCAAAGTCAAGATGAATCTTTAAAACAAGCTTTTTAGCATTTAGCAATATCATTTTGAATGCTTAATACAAACATTCTACTTCTTGTCATAAGAACTTTTGCAATCAAATTTTCTCTTTGATCTCTTATTGATAGACTATGATCTTTGAAATGAATATCATAGCCATTCTCTAAGAGTTGTGCCAAACTTCAAATGTTATTCTTCATATTGGGCACATAATAGATATTTGAGATAAATTGATGCGCACCATTCTTCAAGTGGATCAAAATTTTACCTTTTCCTTTCACTGGGATCTTAGATTCATCTCCATAGGTAATGTTGTCGTTTACTGATTCATCAAGCTCTACGAACATATTTTTTCTTCCACACATATGGTTGCTTGCTCCTGTATCCAAATACCAAGTGCTATTTTCTCTGCTTTCTTTACCCTTGTTAGCCAACATTAGTGCTAGATCCA
>NW_019232703.1:0-2634 GCF_002742605.1 Olea europaea var. sylvestris | reverse complement strand
AAAAATAATATAAATGCATATGAATCTGCAAGTCGAACAAGTAAGATAAAATTAAGAAAATAAATAAATAAGAAATGAATTTTGAACCCGAGACCTATGCGAGCACAGATTCCTTAAAGCAGATTCACCCCCTTGCCATAAGTACTACTTGAGATTTAATTCAAGCGTCTATTTCTCAATATACAACGGTAAAATCAATAAGATCTGAGCACCACAGATACTACTCCGGCAGACTGATTAGTATCCGAACAATATCACCACCAAGACGACGCAGACAAAAGTTGAGATTATGTATGCAGACAAACCAACTTCGCAGAGAATGATAATATGTAGACACAGTTACATTTTTTCTCCTGTATTTCGTGCGTGTGTTTGCTGGAAAAATGAGATTTAATATAAGTTAAATCTACCCATTAATCCTATGGCAATAAACATTAGAGTCACTTTAGTTTCTGCAGTAACCATTGGAGTCTTAGTAGTTTTAGAACTCAAAAGTCAATTGGAGAAAGTAAAAAAAGTAAAAAGAAAAAAAAAAAGGTTGCAAAATATAGACACTCCAAAAGGGCCAATTTTTGCTCCGTTCGGTCCGACATTCGTGTACGCAGGTCGCCCCCACATACAAATTCAAGGTCCAAAGGCTATTTTGATCCGTGATTTGCACCCCCTGTGCGCGCATGTGAAGAGAGCCTCTATACTACACATGATTACACCCTTCCAATGTGTAGCCATATAGAAAGTGGTTCTTGCTTTCATGATTTTCCTATGTAGGATAAACTCATTTTTCCACATAAAACATCTTCCAATTATCAACTTTGAACTCTAATTTCTCATTCATCCGATCTTCATTTTTGGCAAGTAAGTATATGATTTTGATGTTCTTATGGAGAAGAACGCAAATCAATTTTGATATTCAAAATTGGGCCAACGGTTCCCATCGAAAATTGTGTCAAAAGTGAGTCATTTACTCATTTTTTCCAACAAAAATAACATTAGATGAACAAAAACCATCTGATCATGTTGAACAATGTTAGGTCTAAATGTATTGGCAATTCTGTGTCCAAACATCATTTAATCGAGTTGAAATTGGGGTTGAGTTATAGGTTATTTGGAATTGTATAAAAGCTGAAAATCACGAATTAGGGTTTTCCTGGATAAACATGCAACTCAAGCCCCCTGTGGCAGCTACTGTAAAAACGACTCAAGAGCTTTCTTTGAGCACTTTTGATAATTACTTGATCTTCTTGAGTAGATATTGAGTTCTTCCAAAGGCATTTCAACACTTGACAATTCAACCCCAGTTCCACTCAATTAAATGGTGTTTGGACATGAACTACCAATACATTTAGACATAACAAACTCTCCCTTTAACATTTCGTAATATAATGAATTATTACACAATACACAATTACCAAATTCTAGTACCTAACCATTATAAATTTGAGCAACCCAAAATACACAACACCACCACTCTATCTCAATTGCTTTGTTATGAAAAACACAAATCATGTGATAACAAGAAAATTTGATCACTTATACTATTATAATTCATAAATAATAAAATCTTCCCACACAACTCATTTTAAACTTATATGGGGTACAACATATAAGAAATCCACGTGTGAAATGTGTGACTAATATCTTGTAAGCAAGATTCAAAACCTTAATTTTGTGAGAATGGACATGCAAACTAAAATCATTGGTAAATGAATATTTTAAAGATAGCTCTATTCAATTTTTTTGTTGTATAATTTTTTTTCCTCCATCTATGAGCACATTTTTTTCTCATATCTTATGTGAAGAATTATCTCCAATGACCTTTCTAAATGACCCTTAAGAGGCTTAATCATTCTAGTCATAATAGCTACAAAGAAAATTATAAGATGTATCATACTCTCTTTTGACATGGGAGTAGAAGTGTTGTAACCATCGCCAATGATTTAATATCCATGCCCAGAATAAATGTCATGCGTAGATGGAACGAAGCTAGTTGCACCTGCCCAAAGCTTTAAAGTCAATGCAATCTAATACGTTTTGAATAGCCATAATAATATAATACGAATGCCATGGCGTATTTTCCTTGCGGGGATAAATTGAATGGCTATTGATGAATTAATCTGAATCCAAACTTTTATCAAATTCTTGGTGACCACAATATTGACAAATGCAACTTGCACAGAAAAGGAGTGCTACAATTCTTATTTAACACATTTTATGTTAAAATTTTGTCATAAAAATTAATTGTTTGGCTGTTTCATCAAGAAGGATTGTTAAGAGACTTTTCAAGAAACTAGTAGTAAGAACGTGTGTTGCACGTTTTATGTATGAATGATATGCGTAATATTTTTGAAGTATTAATATTATTTTTTAAAGAAGTTAAGGTAATTGATATTATTAAAGGAAAATTTAAAATTGTAAAGAATAAATTTTTTTAAGTACTTTACTTTTCCTTCTCTTTTGTGAAGCAAGGAATAACTAGCCAGAGGGAAGTATGCAACTATGTATATAATGTGAGAATATTGAATAAGGATTGATTGCTCTTATTTTTTTTTATTTTTTTTTTTCATTTTGAAGTTGGTATATTTTTTCTTTCTTAAGCATGGCAAAGATATCTCTTGCCCAAAGATGGCTCCACAA
>NW_019232702.1:0-2634 GCF_002742605.1 Olea europaea var. sylvestris | reverse complement strand
CATCGTGACGTAAGAGGGATTTCGGCCATTTTTCGAAAGAATGAGCACTTGCATATTTGGAGCGCTTGGATTGTCCGCGTTCGTAGAATGGAGCGTAACTTTTGAAAACGACGTCCGTTGTGGGCCCATAAGTACTTTTCGGAAATGTAGCGACCATTTTGGATTGAACTCACGACTTCATCATGACGTATGAGGGATTTCAGCCATTTTTCGAAAGAATAAGAACCTGCATATTTGGAACGCTTGGAGAGTCGGCGTAAGAAGAATTGAGCGTAACTTCTGCACGCGTTGTCCTTTTTGGGCCCATAAGTACTTTTTGAAAATTTAGTGACCATTTTGGATTGAACTCACAACTTCGTCGTGACGTACGAAGGATTTTGGCCATTTTTCGATAGAATGAGCACTTTCAAATTTGGAATGCTCGGATTGTCGGCGTACGTAGAATTGAGCGTAACTTTCGCACACGGTGTCTGTTTTGGGCCAATAAGTACTTTTTGGAAATGCAGCGACCATTTTGGATTGAAGTCACCGCTTCGGTGTGACGTATGAGGGATTTCGGCCATTTTTTGAAAGAATGAGAACTTACATATTTGGAACGCTTGGAGAGTCGGCGTATGAAGAATTGAGCGTAACTTTTGCACACGGTGTCTGTTTTGGGCCCATAAGTACCTTTTGGATATGCAGCGACCGTTTTGGATTGAACTCACGACTTCATCGTGATGTATGAGGGATTTCAAACACTTTTAGAAAGAATGAGCACTTGCATATTTGGAACGCTTGGAGAGTCGGCGTACGAAGGATTGAGCCTAACTTTTGCACGCGGTGTCTGTTTTGGGCCCATAAGTACTTTTTGGAAATGCAGCGACTGTTTTGGATTGAACTCACCACTTCGTCGATACGTAAGAGGGATTTCAGCCATTTTTCAAAAGAATGAGCACTTTCAAATTTGGACTGGTCGGATTGTCGGCGTTCGAAGAATTGAGCGTAACTTTTGCAAATGGCGTCCATTTTGGGCCCATAAGTACTTTGCAGAAATGTAGCAACCGTTTTGGATTGAACTCACCACTTCGTCGTGACGTATGAGGGATTTTGGCCATTTTTCGAAAGAATGAGCACTTGCATATTTGGAACGCTTGGATTGTCGGCGTATGAAGAATTGAGCGTAACCTTTGCCCACGGTGTCCATTTTGGGCCCATATGTACTTTTTTGAAGCGCAGCGACTTTTTAGGATTGAACTCAGCACTTCGTCGTGACGTAAGAGGGATTTCGGCCATTTTTCAAAAGAATGAGCACTTGCATATTTGGAGCGCTTGGATTGTACGCGTTCGTAGAATCGAGCGTAACTTTTGAAAACGACGTCCGTTTTGGGCCCATAAGTATTTTTCAGAAATGTAACGACCGTTTTGGATTGAACTCATGACTTCATCGTGACGTACGAGGGATTTCAGCCATTTTTAGAAAGAATGAGCACTTACATATTTGGAACATTTGGAGAGTCGGCGTTCGAAGAATTGAGCGTGACTTTTGCACACGGTGTCCGTTTTGGGCCCATAAGTACATTTTTGAAATTTAGCGACCATTTTAGATTGAACTCACCACTTCGTCATGACGTACGAGGGATTTCGACCATTTTTTGAAAGAATAAGCACTTTCAAATTTGGAATGCTCGGATTGTCGACGTACGAAGAATTGAACGTAACTTTTGCACACGTCCGTTTTGGGCCCATAAGTACTTTTTGGAAATGTAGCGACCGTTTTGGATTGAACTCACCACTTCATCGTGACATATGAGGGATTTTGGCCATCTTTTGAAAGAATGAACACTTGTGTATTTAGAACGCTTGGAGAGTCAGCGTTCGAAGAATTGAGCGTAACTTTTGCAAACGGCGTCCGTTTTGGGCCTATAAGTACTTTGCAAAAATATGGCGACCGTTTTGGATTGAACTCACGACTTCATCATGACGTACGAGGGATTTCAGACATTTTAAAAGGAATGAGCACTTGCATATTTGGAAAGCTTGGAGAGCCGGCGTACGAAGGATTGCGTGAACTTTTGCCCACTGTGTCCGTTTTGGGCCCATAAATACTTTTTCGAAATGCAGCGACCGTTTTGGATTGAACGCACCACTTCATCGTGATGTACGAAAGATTTCGGCCATTTTTCAAAAGAATGAGCACTTTCAAATTTGGAATGCTCGGATTGTCGGCGTACGAAGAATTGACCGTAACTTTTGTACACGGTATCCGCTTTGGGCCCATAACAACTTTTTGGATATGCAGCGACCGTTTTGGATTGAACTCACCACTTCATCGTGACGTATGAGGGATTTCGGCCATTTTTCGAGAGAATGAGCACTTGCATATTTGGAACGCTTGGAAAGACGGCGTATGAAGAATTGAGCGTAACTTTTGTACACGGTGTCCGTTTTGGGCCCATAAGTACTTTTTTGTATTGTCGCGACCGTTTTGGATTGAACTCAAAACTTCGTCGTGACGTAAGAAGGATTTCGGCCATTTTTCGAAAGAATGCGCACTTCCATTTTTGGAGCACTTGGATTGTCCGCGTTCGTAGAATCGAGCGTAACTTTTGAAAACGACGTCCGTTTTGGGCCCATAAGTACTTTTCGAAAATG
>NW_019232701.1:0-2634 GCF_002742605.1 Olea europaea var. sylvestris | reverse complement strand
TCATTATTACTCATGAACTTCATCTCTTTATTCGTGGTATCAATCTACTCTTGAAAATTATTCTTTTCCATTGCTTGATAAAACTTGATCTATCAAATTTTCTTACACCAACACAATATCATCCTTATTTTTTAAAAGAATGGCAATGAAATTATCTGAATTATCATTCTCTTTTCTTTAGTAGATCTCCTTAATGACATTTCTTTTGAGGTTATTGAGTTTGTTCTTCTAAAACAATATTTTGATTGTGTATAGGGCTTTAATAATATTGCATTGATCCGAAATTGCTTCTTGAATAGATCTAGAGCAAGAATTTGTCCTTCCATCTGATCATTGTCAATTGCAACATAAGAAATATATACATATTCTTCTACCATGACAAAATCTTTAATCTTATAACCTTATCTCCCCTTGCAAACGCTACATCCTCAAAGAATTAGACATTTCCCATTTCAAAAATTGACTTGATAACGAGATCTTAAAATTTGCAACCACTTGACCTTTCAAAGTATACAATAAATTTGCAACTGACAATTCTGGAGTCCAGTTTACTTTTCGATGGCCTATAAAACCTTACCTTAACTGGACAACCCCAAATGAGCAGGTGCTTCAAATTATGCTTCTCACCTATCCAAAGTTCATAAAGGGTTTTGACAATTGTTTTATTTGAAACTTTATTGAGAATTTAAGCTGCAGTTTTACTGCTAATTCCAATAGAGATTTAGGTGTACTATATGATGATTTCTCATTCATCTAGGAATTTAGCAAAAGACCTTAGACATTGTTCTCCTGATCTGTCATATCTTTCATAGTATTCACCACTACTGTCAGATTTGACTTGCTGTATTCTTTTGCCAAGTTGATCTTCAACTTTATCTTCATAAGCCTTGAACATATCTAGTGAGTTTGATTTCTTATGAATGATGAGATATAGGTAGTCATAGTAAGAATAATCATCCATAAATGTGATATATAATTGTTCACTATTCCAAGAGGCCAAAGGGAATGGTCCACAAATATCCGTATAAACTAATTCTAAGACGTCCGGAGTCATATTGACACCTAATCTCCTTATGCTTGTTTGTTTCTCCTTAATGTCATTAACACAAACATTCATGTCCATAAAATCATGGGATCTAGAATTCTTTCAGGCACAAGCTATTTCTTTTCTCTTTTAAGAGATATGACCTGATTGCTTGTGCCATAATGAAGTGTAATTCTCATTAGTTAATTTATATTTAATATCACGTGAATTCACATACAATGTTTCTTTATAAGGGGCAACTGTATTAAGCAAATATAAGTTATCATATCATGGATAAAAAATTGGTACCCACAATATTTGAATTAATAAAAAGATCAAATTGACTATTTTCAGTTGAATAAGAGTAACCAAATTTGTCTAATGTAGAAATAGAAACCAAATTTCGTCTAAAAGACGGTACCATGAGTATCTCTTCCATATTCAAATAATACACAGACTTTAATAATAACATAAAAGTCCCTATAACCTCAACTTTAACTGTTTTGTCATCACCGCATATAGATGTGTCTTTCGACATCAATTGACTTTAGGTTGTTTGAGCAACTCCGCTTAGACACACTGATTTGAATATTGACACTGAAATTTATCACCTAAGTATGTCTAGGTATTAAAACTAAATTAATATGAGAACAAACCAAAATCAGAAGTGTATTTTACTTTACACGCCAAGCTTGGTATTTAGTAGAATCTCTCTTCATCTGTTCTATATTTTCACGAAAGTAATAGCTAGATAATTTATCCTTTTGAGGCTTTTGCCGTTTCTTTTGAATCGAATCGAATCCAGCTTTCCTATTCTTTAACTTGTCCTTAGAGGTACTTATCAAGCGAGTGATATCAGTTTTATCTTACTTTAACCTTTCTTTTTCTTGCACATAATATGGAATTAGCTCATTAAAATTCTACTTCCCCTGTTGACGATTATAATAACCTTAAATTGATTGAATTGTGCAATAGGAAAAGTCAAAACCAAATATACAAGCAAATCATAAGACAACTCAAGCTTTAATGCTTCTAGTTTTGAAGCAAGATGAGACATCTCCATGATGTACTCCATTGTGTTTTCTTTACACTTTTACTTTAGTGAGACTAAGTTCGCTAAAAGTATACTAGTTTCGGCCTTATTATCTTTTGCAAAGTATTTTTCAATTTCCTCGAGAGACTTCTTGGTAGTAGTTACCTTAGCATCCCTGAATGCTACTAGAATTCAATGCTTTACGATCATAAGATTCACGCGGCATAAACGATTCCACTTATTCGAGTCCCACTTTTTTCATCAATTGAACTCTTACCGTGTAACAGTAGGTTATTCAGTCTTTAACTCAAGATCTAAATCCATGTAGCCAAGAATGACATGAACGCCGCTGTTGTCATTTTAAACAAGAACTTTTTGAAAAATTCTAAATTTCTTAAACCTTAGGATTTGAAATTCACATCCTAAAATTTAGAAAACTAAATTATGAATTTCAACCTTAGAATCATTTATTTAATTTTAATGGTTTAACATTTATTGGCTTTGATACCACTTGTTAAATTTTATGAAACTTAAACTTTATAAAACTTTATGATTTGCCAAGATCTTCATGTCAAAT
>NW_019232700.1:327836-362957 GCF_002742605.1 Olea europaea var. sylvestris | reverse complement strand
AAAAATGACGAAATTGCCCTCGGCGCGGTTTTTGTTTCCAATCAATTGCAAAATATGACGAAATTGCCTCCGGCGCGATTTTTTTTTCCGATCAACCTGTCAAATTTTAGCCCATTCCAACACCGTCGCGAAAAATGACGAAATTACCCTGGGCGCGATTTTTATTTCCGATCAACCATTCAAATTTGAGCCTATTCCGACACAATCGAGAAAAATGACGAAATTGTCCCCGGCGGTTTTTGTTCCCGATCAACCTGTCAAATTTGAGCCCATTCCGACACCATTGCAAAAATGACGAAATTGCCCCTGGCGCGATTCTTGTTTCCGATAAACCTGTCAAATTTTAGCCCATTCCGACACAGTCGCGAAAAATGACGAAATTGCCCCCGGCGCGATTTTTGGTCCCGATCAACCTGTCAAATTTGAGCCCATTGCGACACAGTCGCGAAAAATGACGAAATTGCCCTCGGCGCGATTTTTATTTCCGATTGACCTGTCAAATTTCAGCCCATTCCGACACAGTCGCGAAACTTAACGAAATTGCCTCCGGAGCGATTTTTGTTTACGGTCAACCTGTCAAATTTTAGCCCACTCCGACACTGTCGCGAAAAATGACGAAATTGCCCCGGGCGCGATTTTTGTTTTCGGTCAGCCAGTCAAATTTTAGCCAACTCCGACACAGTCGCGAAAAATGACGAAATTTCCCCTGCGCGGTTTTTATTTCCGATCAACCTGTCAAATTTGAAACCCCATTCCGACACAGTCGCGAAAAATGAAGAAATTACCCAGGGCGCGGTTTTTCTTTCCAATCAACCTGTCAAATTTTAGCCAATTTCGACACAGTCGCGAAAAATGACGAAATTGCCCCCGTCGCGATTTTTGTTCCCTGTCAACTTGTCAAATTTGAGCCCATTCCGATCGAGTCGCAAAAAATGACGAAATTGCCTCGGCTCGATTTTTGTTTCCGATCAACCTGTCAAATTTGAGTCAATTCCGACACAGTCACAAAAATGACGAAATTGTCCCCGACACGGTTTTTGTTCTTGATCAACCAGTCAAATTTGAGCCAATTCCGACACCGTTGCAAAAAATGACGAAATTGCCCCCGGCACGATTTTTATTTCCGATCAACCTGTCAAATTTTAGCCCATTCCGACACAGTCGCGAAAAAAGACAAAATTGCGGCGCGATTTTTATTTCCGATCAACCTGTAAAATTTTAGCCCATTCCGACACCGTCGCGAAAAATGACGAAATTGCCCCGGCGCGATTTTTGTTTCCGATCAACCTATCAAATTTGAGCCCATTCCGACACCGTCGCAAAAAATGACGAAATTGCCCCCGGCGCGATTTTTGTATCCGATCAACCTGTCAAATTTTAGCCCATTCCGACACCGTCACGAAAAATGACGAAATTGCCCCCGGCGCGATTTTTGTTTCTGATCAACCCGTCAAATTTTAGCCCATTCCGACACCATTGCGAAAAATGATGAAATTGCCCCCGACGCAGTTTTTGTTTCCGATCAACCTGTCAAATTTTAGCCCATTCTGACACAGTCGCGAAAAATGACGAAAATGCCCCTGGCGCGGATTTTGTTTCCGATCAACCAGTCAAATTTTAGCCCATTTCGTCACAGTCGCAAAAAGAGACGAAATTGCCCCCGGCGTGATTTTTATTTCCGATAAACCTGCCAAATTTTAGTCCATTCGACGACGCAGTGACGAAAAATGACGAAATTGCCCCCGCGTGATTTTTGTTTCCGATCAACCAGTCAAATTTTAGACCATTCCGACACAGTCGCGAAAAATGACGAAATTGCCCCTGGCGCGATTTTTGTTTCCGATCAGCCAGTCAAATTTTAGCCAATTCCGACACAGTCGCGAAAAATGACGAAATTGCCCCGGCGCGATTTTTGTTTCCGATCAACCGGTCAAATTTAAACCCCCATTCCGACACAGTTGCGAAAAATGACGAAATTGCCCCGGGCGCGATTTTTGTTTCCGATCAACATGTCGAATTTTAGCCCATTCCGACACCGTCGCGAAAAATGATGTAATTGCCCCTGGCGCGGTTTTTGTTTCCGATCAACTTGTCAAATATTAGCCAATTCCGACACAGTCGCGAAAAATGACGAAATTGCCCCCGCCGCGGTTTTTGTTCCCGATCAACCTGTCAAATTTGAGCCCATTCCGACAGAGTCGCAAAAAATGACGAAATTGCCCCCTGCGCGATTTTTGTTCCCGATCAACCAATCAAATTTGAGCCCATTCCGACACCGTTGCAAAAAATGACGAAATTGCCCCTGGCGTGGTTTTTGTTTCCGATCAACCAGTCAAATTTTAGCCCATTCCGACACAGTCGCGAAAACTGACGAAATTGTCCCCTGCGCGATTTTTGTTTCCGATCAACCTGTCAAATTTGAGCCCATTCCGATAGAGTCGCGAAAAATGACGAAATTGCCCCTGGCGCAGTTTTTGTTTCTGATCAACCAGTCAAATTTTAGCCAATTCCGAAACAGTCGCGAAAAAAGACGAAATTGCCCCTGGCGCGATTTTTATTTCCAATCAACCTGCCAAATTTCAGCCCATTCCGACACAGTGGCGAAAAACGATGAAATTGCCCCCGACGCGATTTTTGTTTTCGATCAACCTGTCAAATTTTAGCCAATTTCGACACAGTCGCGAAAAATGAAGAAATTCTCCCCGGCCCGATTTTTGTTCCCGATCAACCTGTCAAATTTCAGCCCATTTCGACACCTTGCAAAAAATGATGAAATTGCCCCAGGCCCGATTTTTGTTTCCGATCAACCTGTCAAATTAGAATTGCTAGTCACCAAAAATGAACAAACACAAAGTTCTCATGAAATCAATAGCCACATTTCATTGGTTCGATTCCAATCGAATTAGACTTGAATTCGTCAAAAAACGAACAAACCCGTAGTTATCATGAAATGAAAACCCTCTTCTCACTGGATTGATTCCAATCGAATTAGACTAACAATTCACCAAAAACGAACAAACCCGAATTTATCATGAAATCAAAAACCACTTTTCATTGGCTCGATTCCAATCGAACTAGACTAACAATTCATCAAAAACGAACAAATTCGAAGTTATCATGAAATCAAAATCCACAATTCATTGGCCCGATTCCAATTGAATTAGACTAGCAATTCCCCATAAATGAACAAATCCGAAGTTATCAAGAAATGAAAAACCTCTTTTCATTGGCTCGATTCCAATCGAATTAGACTAGCGATTCGATAAAAATGAACAAACCCGAAGTTATCATGAAATCAAAAACCACTTTTCATTGGCTCGATTCCAATCGAATTAGACTAGCATTTCGCCAAAAACGAACAAACCCAAAGTTATCATGTAATCAAAAGCCACTTTTCATTGGCTCGATTCCAATCGAATTAGACTAGCGATTCGATAAAAATGAACAAACTCGAAGTTATCATGAAATCAAAAACCACTTTTCATTGGCTCGATTCCAATCGAATTAGACTAGCATTTCGCCAAAAACGAACAAACCCAAAGTTATCATGTAATCAAAGGCCACTTTTCATTAGCTTGATTCCAATCGAATTAGATTGGCGATTCGCCAAAAATGAACAAACCGAAAGTTATCATTGAAACAAAAACCACTTTTCGTTGGCTCAATTCCAATCGAATTAGACTTGCAATTCGCCAAAAATGAACAAAGCCTAAGTTATCATGAAATCAAAAACCACTTTTCATTGTCTCGATTCCATTTGAATTAGACTAGCAATTCGCGAAAAATGAATAAAAATGATGTTTTCATGAAATCAAAAACAAGTTTTCATGGCTCGATTCCAATCGAATGAGACTAGTAATTCGCCAAAAACGAAGAAACCCGAATTTATCATGAAATCAAAAGCCACATTTTGATGGCTCGAATCCAATCGAATTAGACTAGCAATTCGCCAAGAACGAACAAACCCGAAGTTATCAAAATATTAAAATCCTCTTTTCATTGGCTCGATTCCAATCGAATTAGACTAGCAATTCGACAAAAAGAACAAATCCGAAGTTATCATGAAATCAACAACCACTTTTTATTGGCTCGATTCTAATTGAATTAGACAAGCAATTCGCCAAAAATGAACAAATTCGAAGTTATCATTAAATCAAAAGCCACATTTCATTGGCTCGATTCCATTCGAATTAGACTAGCAATTTGCAAAAAATGAATAAACCCGAAGTTATCATGAAATGAAAACCTTCTTTTCATTGGCTCGATTCTAATCAAATTAGACTAGCAACTCGCCAAAAACGAAGAAACCCAAAGTTATCATGAAATAAAAAACCACTTTACATTGGCTAGATTCCAATCAAATTGGATTAGCAATACGTTTAAAATGATCAATTCCTAAGTTATGATGAAATCAAAATCCACTTTTTATTTTCTCGATTCCAATCGAGTTAGACTAGCAATTCGCCAAAAACGAACAATCCCGAAGTTATCATGAAATCAAAAGCCACTTTTCATTGGCTCGATTCCAATCGAATTAGACTAGCAATTCGCCTAAAATGAGCAAACCTAAAGTTATCATGAAATCAAAAGCCACATTTCATTGGTTCGATTCTAATCGAATTAGACTAGCACCTACCAAAAAATGAACAAACCCGAAGTTATCATGAAATCAAAAGACACTTTTCGTTGCCTCGATTCAAGTCGGATTAGGCTAGCATTTCGCCAAAAATGAACCAACCCGAAGTTATCACGAAATCAAAAGCCAGTTGTCATTGGCTCGATTCCAATCAAATTAGAGTAGAAATTCACCAAAAATGAACAAACCTGAAGTTTTCATGAAATCAAAAACCACATTTCGTTGGCTCGATTCCAATCGAATTAGACTAGCAAGTCGTCAAAAATGAACAAACCGATAGTTATCATGAAACCAAAAGGCACTCTTCATTGGCTCGATTCCAATCGATTTAGACTAGCATTTTGCCAAAAACGAACAAACCCAAAGTTATTATGAAATCAAAAGCCACTTTACATTGGCTTGATTTCAATCGAATTAGACTAGCAATTACCCAAAAATGAACAAACCGAAAGTTATCATGGAAACAAAAACCACTTTTCATTCGCTCAAATCCAACCGAATTACACTTGCAATTCGGCAAAAATGAACAAAGCCTAAGTTATCATGAAATCAAAAACCACTTTTCATTGTCTCGATTCCAATCGAATTAGACCAGCAATTCGCGAAAAATGAACAAACACGATGTTATCATGAAATCAAAAACTGGTTATCACGGCTCGATTCCAATCGAATGAGACTAGTAATTCACCAAAAATGAACAAACCCGAAGTAATCATGAAATCAAAAGCCACTTTGCATTGGCTCGATTCCAATCGAATGAGACTAGTAATTTGCCAAAAACGAACAAACCCGAAGTAATCATGAAATCAAAAGTCACTTTGTATTGGACCGATTCCAATCGAATTAGACTAGCTAATTGCCAAAAATGAACAAACCCAAAGTTCTCATGAAATCAATAGCCACATTTCATTGGCTCGATTCCAATCGAATTAGACTAGAATTCACCAAAAATGAACAAACCCGTAGTTATCATTTAATGAAAACTCTCTTCTCACTGGATCGATTCCAATCAAATTAGACTAGCAATTTACCAAGAACGAACAAACCCGAAGTTATCACGAAATCAAAAACCACTTTTCATTGGCTCGATTCCAATCGAATTAGACTAGCAATTCGCCAAAAACAAACAAACCTGAAGTTATCATGAGATCAAAATCCACATTTCATTAGCCCGATTCCAATCGAATTAGACTAGCAATTCCCCGGAAATGAACAAACCCGACGTTATCAAGAAATGAAAAACCTCTTTTCATTGGCTCGATTCCAATCGAATTAGACTAGCAATTCGATAAAAACGAACAGACCCGAAGTTTTCATAAAATCAAAAACCACTTTTCATAAGCTCGATTCCAATTGAATTATACAAGCAATTCGTCAAAAATGAACAAACTCAAAGTTATCATAAAATCAAAAACCACTTTTCAATGGCTCGATTCCAATCGAATAAGACTAGCAATTCACAAAAAACTAACAAACCCCAAGTTATAATGAAATCAAAAGCCACATTTAATTGGCTCGATTCCAATCGAATTAGACTAGCAATTCCCCAAAAATGAACAAAGCCTAAGTTATCACGAAATCAAAAACCACTTTTCATTGTCTCGATTCGAATCGAATTATACTAGAAATTCGCGAAAACAAATAAACATGATGTTTTCATGAAGGGATAAACCAGTTTCATTGCCTCGATTCCAATCGAATGAGACTAGTAATTCGCTAAAAATGAACAAAACCGAATTTATCTTGAAATCCAAAGCCACGTTTCAGTGGCTCGATTCCATTCGAATTGGACTAGCAATTCCCCAAGAACGAACAAACCCGAAGTTATCATAATATTAAAACCCTCTTTTCATTTGCTCGATTCCAATCGAATTAAACTAGCAATTCGCCAAAAACGAACAAACCCGAAGTTATCATAATATTAAAACCCTCTTTTCATTTGCTCGATTCCAATCGAATTAAACTAGCAATTCGCCAAAAACGAACAAACCCGAAGTTATCATGAAATCAAAAACCACTTTTTATTGGCTCGATTCTAAACGAATTAGACAAGCAATTCGCCAAAAATGAACAAACCCGAAGTAATCATAAAATCAAAAGCCACATTTCATTAGCTCGATTCCATTTGAATCAGACTAGCAATTTGCAAAATACGAATAAACCCGAAGTTTTCCTGAAATGAAAACAATCTGTTCATTGACTTGATTCCAATCGAATTAGACTAGCAATTCGCCAAAAATGAACAAACCCAAAGTTATCATGAAATCAAAAACCACTTTACATTGGCTCGATTCCAATCGAATTGGACTTGCAATACGTTAAAAATTGAACAATCCCTAAGTTATGATGAAATCAAAATCCACTTTTCATTGTCTCGATTCCAATCGAGTTATACTAGCAATTCGCCAAAAACGAACAAACCCGAAGTTATCATGAAACCAAAAACCACTTTTCACTGGCTCCATTCCAATCGAATTACACTAGCAATTCGCCTAAAATGAACAAACCCAAAGTTATCACGAAATCAAAAGCCACATTTCATTGGTTCAATTCCAATCGAATTAGACTAGCACCTACCAAAAAACAAATAAACCCGAAGTTGTCATGCAATCAAAAGACACTTTTCATTTCCTCGATTCAAATCGAATTAGTCTAGTTCAAATCGAATTAGTCATTGGCTCCATTCGAATTGAATTAGAGTTGAAATTCGCCAAAAACGAACAAACCCGAAGTTTTTATGAAATCAAAAACCACATTTCGTTGGCTCGATTACAATCGAATTAGACTAGCAAGTCGCCAAAAACGAACAAACCGATAGTTATCATGAAATCAAAACCCTCTTTTCATCGGCTCGATTCCAATCGAATTGGACTGCAATTCACTAAAGATAAACAAACCCAAAGTTAACATGAAATCCAAAACCACTTTTCATTGGCTCGATTCCAATCGAATTACACTAGCAATACGCCAAAAACGTACAAACCCAAAGTTATCATGAAATCCAAAATTACTTTTCCTTAGCTCAATCGAGTTAGACTAGCAATTCGCCAAAAATGAACAGACCTGAAGTTATCATCAAATCAAAAGGCACTTTTCACTGGCTCGATTCCAATCAAATTAGACTTGCATTTCGCCAAAAACAAACAAACCAAAAGTTATCACGAAATCAAAAGCCACTTTTCATTGGCTTGATTCCAATCGAATTAGACTAGCAATTCGCCAAAAATGAACAAACCCGAAGTTATCATGAAATCAAAAGGCACTCGTCATTGGCTCGATTCCAATTGAATTAGACTAGCATTTCGCCAAAAAAACGAACAAACCCAAAGTTATCATGAAATCAAAAGCCACTATTCATTGGCTTGATTCCAATCAAATTAGACTAGCAATTCCCCAAAAATGAACAAACCGAAAGTTACATTGGAAACAAAAACCACTTTTCATTGGCTCAATTCCAATTGAATTAGACTTGCAATTCGTCCAAAAAGAACAAAGCCTAAGTTATTATGCAATGAAAAACCACTATTCATTGTCTCGATTCCAATCGAATTGGACTAGCAATTGGCGAAAAACGAATAAATATGATGTTTTCAGGAAATCAAAAACAAGTTTTCATGGCTCGATTCCAATCGAATGAGACTAGTAATTCGCCAAAAACGAACAAACCCGAATTTATCATGAAATCAAAAGCCACGTTTCGATGGCTCGATTCCAATCGTATTAGACTAGCAATTCGCCAAGAACGAACAAACCCAAAGTTATCATAATATTAAAACCCTCTTTTCATTGTCTCGATTCCAATCGAATTAGACTAGCAATTCGACAAAAACGAACAAACCCGAAGTTATCATGAAATCAAAAACCACTTTTTATTGCCTCGATTCCAATTGAATTAGACAAGCAATTCGCTAAAAATGAACAAACCCGATGTTATCATAAAATCAAAAGCCACATTTCATTGGCTCGATTCCATTTGAATTAGACTAGAAATTTGCAAAAAATGAATAAATCCGAAGTTATCATGAAATGAAAACCCTCTGTTCATTGGCTCGATTCCAATCGAATTAGAGTAGCAATTCGCCAAAAACTAACAAACCCAAAGTTATCATGAAATCAAAAACCACTTTACATTGGCTCGATTCGAATCGAATTGGACTTGCAATACGTTTAAAATGAACAATCCCTAAGTTATGATGAAATCAAAATCCACTTTTCATTGTCTCAATTCCAATTGAGTTAGACTAGCAATTCACCAAAAACGAACAAACCCAAAGTTATCATTAAACCAAAAACCACTTTTCACTGGCTCCATTCCAATCCAATTACACTAGCAATTCGCCTAAAATGAACAAACCCAAAGTTATCATGAAATCAAAAGCCACATTTCATTGGTTCGATTCCAATTGAATTAGACTAGCACCCACCAAAAAATGAACAAACCCTAAGTTATCATGAAATCAAAAGAAACTTTTCATTGCCTCGATTCAAATCGAATTAGACTAGCATTTTGCCAAAAATGAACTAGCTCGAAGTTATCATGAAATCAAAATCCAGTTGTCATTGGCTTGATTCCAACCGAATTAGAGTAGAAATTCGTCAAAAACGAACAAACCTAAAGTTTTCATGAAATCAAAAACCACATTTCGTTGGCTCGATTCCAATCGAATTAGACTAGCAAGTCACCAAAAACAAACAAACCGATGGTTATCATGAAATCAAAACCCACTTTTCATTGGCTCGTTTCCAATCGAATTAGACTAGCATTTCACTAAAAACAAATAAACCCGAAGTTATCAAGAAATCCAAAGCAACTTCTCATTGGCTCGATTCCAATCAAATTACACTAGCAATTTGCCAAAAACGTACAAACCCAAAGTTATCTTGAAATCCAAAACCACTTTTCATTGGCTAGATTCCAATCGAATTAGACTAGCAATTGGCCAAAAATGTACAAACTCGAAGCTATCATGAAATCAAAAGGCACTCTTCATTGGCTCGATTCTAATCGAATTAGACTAGCATTTCGCCAAAAATGAGCAAACCCAAAGTTATCATGAAATCAAAAGCCACTTTTCATTGGCTTGATTCCAATCGAATTAGACTAGCAATTCGCCAAAAACGAACAAACCGAAAGTTATCATGGAAACAAAAATCACTTTTCATTGGCTCGATTCCAATCGAATTAGACTTGCAATTCGGCAAAAATGAACAAAGCTTAAGTTATCATGAAATCAAAAACCACTTTTCATTGCCTCGATTCCAATCGAATTAGACTAGCAATTCTCGAAAAATGAACAAACATGATGTTATCATGAAATCAAAAACCAGTTTTCGTGGCTCGATTCCAATCGAATGAGACTAGTAATTCACCAAAAAAGAACAAACCCGAAGTAATCATGAAATCAAAAGCCACTTTGCATTGGCTCGATTCCAATCGAATTAGACTAGCTAATCGCCAAAAATGAACAAACCCAAAGTTCTCATGAAATCAATAGCCACATTTCATTGGCTCGATTCCAATCGAATTAGACTAGAATTCGCCAAAAACGAACAAACCCGTAGTTATCATGAAATGAAAACCCTCTCCTCACTGGATCAATTTCAACCGAATTAGACTAGCAATTCACCAAAAACGAATAAACCCGAAGTTATCACGAAATCAAAAACCACTTTTCATTGGTTCGATTCTAATCGAATTAGATTAGTAATTCGCCAAAAATGAACAAACTCGAAGTTATCATGAAATCAAAATCCACATTTCATTAGCCCGATTCCAATCGAATTAGACTAGCAATTCCCCGTAAATGAACAAACCCGAAGTTATCAAAAAATAAAAAACCTCTTTTCATTGGCTCGATTCCAATCGAATTAGACTAGCAATTCGATAAAAATGAACAGACCTGAAGTTATCATAAAATCAAAAACCACTTTTCATTGGCTCGATTCCAATCGACTTATACTAGCAATTCGTCAAAAATGAAAAAATCCGAAGTTATCATGAAATCAAAAATCACTTTTCAATGGCTCGATTCCAATCGAATAAGACTAGCAATCCACAAAAAAACGAACAAACCCCAAGTTATAATGAAATCAAAAGGCGCATTTAATTGACTCGATTCCAATCGAATTAGATTAGCAATTCTCCAAAAATGAACAAACCCGAAGTTATCATGAAATCAAAAACCACTTTTCGTTGGCTTGATTCCAATCGAATTAGACTAGCAATTCGCCAAAAATGAACAAACCCGAAGTTATCATGAAATCAAAAACCACTTTTCGTTGGCTTGATTCCAATCGAATTAGACTAGCAATTCGCCAAAAATGAACAAACCCGAAGTTATCATGAAATCAAAAACCACTTTTCGTTGGCTTGATTCCAATCGAATTAGACTAGCAATTCGCCAAAAATGAACAAACCCGAAGTTATCATGAAATCAAAAACCACTTTTCGTTGGCTTGATTCCAATCGAATTAGACTAGCAATTCGCCAAAAATGAACAAACCCGAAGTTATCATGAAATCAAAAACCACTTTTCGTTGGCTTGATTCCAATCGAATTAGACTAGCAATTCGCCAAAAATGAACAAACCCGAAGTTATCATGAAATCAAAAACCACTTTTCGTTGGCTTGATTCCAATCGAATTAGACTAGCAATTCGCCAAAAATGAACAAACCCAAAGTTATCATGAAATCAAAAACCACTTTACATTGGCTCGATTCCAATCGAATTGGACTAGCAATACATTAAAAACGAACAATCCCTAAGTTATGATGAAATCAAAATTCACTTTTCATTGTCTCGATTCCAATCGAGTTAGACTAGCAATTCGCCAAAAATGAACAAACCCGAAGTTATCATGAAACTAAAAACCACTTTTCATTGGCTCCATTCCAATCGAATTACACTAGCAATTCGCCTAAAATGAACAACCCTAAATTTATCATGAAATCAAAAATCACATTTCATTGGTTCGATTCCAATCGATTTAGATTAGCATCTACCAAAAAATGAACAAACCCGAAGTTATCATGAAATCAAAAGACACTTTTCATTGCCTCGATTCAAATCGAATTAGACTAGCATTTTGCCAAAAATGAACCAACCCAAAGTTGTCTTGAAATCAAAAGCCTGTTGTCATTGGCTCGATTCCAATCGAATTAGAGTAGAAATTTGCCAAAAACGAACCAACCCGAAGTTTTAATGAAATCAAAAACCACATTTCGTTGGCTCGATTCCAATCGAATTAGACTAGCAAGTCGCGATAAACGAACAAACCGATAGTTATCATGAGATCAAAACGCTCTTTTCCTTGGTTCGATTCCAATTGAATTAAACTAACAATTGGCCAACAATGAACAAACCCAAAGTTACCATGAAATCAAAAATCACTTTTCCTTGGCTCGATTCCAATCGAATTAGACTAGCAATTCGCCAAAAACGAACAGACCCGAAGTTATCATGAATTCAAAAGGCACTCTTCATTGGCTCGATTCCAATCGAATTAGACTTGCATTTTGCCAAAAACAAACAAACCCAAAGTTAAGATGAAATCAAAAGCCACTTTTCATTGGCTTGATTCCAATCGAATTAGACTAGCAATTCGTCGAAAACAAACAAACCGAAAGTTATCATGGAGACAAAAACCACTTTTCATTGGCTCAATTCCAATCGAATTAGACTTGCAATTCGCCAAAAATGAACAAAGCCTAAGTTATCATGAAATGAAAAACCACTTTTCATTGTCTCGATTCCAATCGAATTAGACTAGCAATTCGCAAAAAAGAGTAAACACGATGTTTTAATGAAATCAAAAAGCAGTTTTCATGGCTCGATTCCAATTGAATGAGACTAGTAATTCGCCAAAAATGAACAAATCCGAATTTATCATGAAATTAAAAGCGACGTTTCGATGGCTTGATTCCAATCGAACTAGACTAGCAATTCGCCAAGAACGAACAAACCCGAAGTTATCATAATATTAAAACCCCTTTTCATTGGCTCGATTCCAAACGAATTAAACTAGCAATTCGCCAAAAATGAACAAACCCAAAGTTATCATCAAATCAAAAACCACTTTTTATTAGCTCGATTTTAATCGAATTAGACAAGCAATTCGCCAAAAACGAACAAACCCGAATTTATCATGAAATAAAAAGCCACATTTCATCGGCTAGATTCCATTCGAATTAGACTAGGAATTTGCAAAAAGCGAATAAACCCGATGTTATCATGAAATAAAAACCCTCTTTTCATTAGCTCGATTCCAATCGAATTAGACTAGCAATTCGCCAAAAATGAACCGACCAGAAGTTATCATGAAATCAAAAACCATTTTCCATTGAACAAACCCGAAGATATCACGAAATCTAAAGCCACATTTCATTTGCTTGATTCCAATCGAATTAGACTTGCAATTCGCCAAAAACGAACAAGCCCAATGTTATCATGAAATCAAAAACCTCTTTTCGTTGGCTCGATTCCAATCGAACTAGACTAGCAATTCTCCAAAAATGAACAAACCCAAAGTTATCATGAAATCAAAAAACCACTTTTCATTGGCTCGATTCCAATCGAATTAGACTAGCAATTATTCAAAAATAAACAAACCTGAAGTTAACATGAAATCAAAAATCACTTTTCTTTGGCTCGATTACATTCGAATTAGACTAGCAATTCACCAGAAGCAAACAAACCCGAACTTATCATGAAATCAAAAACCACTTTTCATTGTCTCGATTCCAATCAAATTAGACTAGCAATTCACGAAAAATGAACAAACCTGAAGTTATCTTGAAATCAAAAACAGTTTTCGTTGGCTCGATTCCAATCAAATGAGACTAGCGATTCACCAAAAATGAACAAACCTGAAGTTATCATGAAATCAATAGCCACATTTCATTGGCTCGATTCCAAAACGAATTAGACTAGCAATTTGCCAAAAACGAACAAACCAGAAGTTTTCATGAAATGAAAAATCACTTTTCATTGGCTCGATACCAATCGAATTAAACTAGCAATTCGCTAGAAATGAACAAACCCGAAGTTATCATGAAATCAAAACCCACTTTTCATTGGCTCGATTCCAATCAAATTAGACTAGCAATTCGCTAGAAATGAACAAACCCGAAGTTATCATAAAATCAAAAACCACTTTTCATCGGCTCGACTTCTATCGAATTAGACTAGTAATTTGCCAAAAATGAAAAAACCCGAAGTTATCTTGTAATCAAAAGCCACATTTCATTGGCTCGATTCCATTCGAATTAGACTAGCAATTCGCCAAAAATGAACAAAATCGAAGTTATCATAAAATCAAAAGCCACATTTAATTCGCTAGATTCTATTCTAATAAGACTAGCGATTCTCCAAAAATGAACAAACCCGAAGTTATCATGAAATCAAAAATCACTTTTCATTGGCTCGATTCCAATCAAATTAGACTAGCAATTCGCCAAAAATGAACAAACCTGAAGTTATCATGAAATCAAAAACCACTTTTCATTGGCTCGATTCCAATCAAATTAGACTAGCAATTCGCCAAAAATGAACAAACCTGAAGTTATGATGAAGTCAAAAACCACTTTTCATTAGCTGGATTCCAATCTAATTAGACTAGAATTTCGCCAAAAATGAACAAACCTGAAGTTATCATGAAATCAAAAACCACTCTTCATTGGCTTAATTCATATCGAATTAGACTAGGAATTCGCCAAAAATGATCAAACTCAAAGTAATCACGAAATCAAAACCCACTTTTCATTGACTCGATTCCAATCAAATTAGACTAGCAATTCTCCAGTAAACTTACAAACCCAAAGTTATCGTGAAATCAAAAGCCAAATTTCATTGGCTCGATTCGAATCGAATTAGACAAGCAATTCTCCAAAATTGAACAAACCCGAAATTATCATGAAATGGAAACCTTCTTTTCATTGGCTCGATTCCAATCGAATTAGACTAGCAATTTGCCAAAAATGAACCAACCCAAATTTATCGTGAAATAAAAAACCTATTTTCATTGGCTCGATTACAATCGAATTAGACTAGCATTTCGGCTAAAATGAACAAACTCGAAGTTATCATGAAATCAAAAGCCACATTTCATTAGCTCGATTCCAATCTAATTAGACTAGCAATTCGCCAAAAATGAACAGATCCGAAGTTATCATGAATTCGAAAAGCACTCTTCATTGGCTCGATTCCAATCGAATTAGACTTGCATTTCGCCAAAACAAACAAACCCAAAGTTAACACGAAATCAAAAGCCACTTTTCATTGGCTTGATTCCAATCGAATTAGACTAGCAATTCGTCGAAAACAAACAAACCGAAAGTTATCATGGAAACAAAAACCACTTTTCATTGGCTCAATTCCAATCGAATTAGACTTGCAATCCGCCAAAAATGAACAGCCTAAGTTATCATGAAATAAAAACCACTTTTCATTGTCTCGATTCCAATCGAATTAGACTAGCAATTTACAAAAAACGAATAAACACGATGGTTTCATGAAATCAAAAAGCAGTTTTCTTTGCTCGATTCCAATTGAATAAGACTAGTAATTCGCCAAAAATGAACAAATCCGAATTTATCATGAAATTAAAAGCGACGTTTCGATGGCTTGATTCCAATCGAATTAGACTACCAATTCGCCAAGAACAAACAAACCCGAAGTTATCATAATATTAAAACCCTCTTTTCATTCGCTCGATTCCAATCGAAATAGGCTTCCAATTCGCCAAAAATGAACAAACCCGAAGTTATCATCAAATCAAAAACCACTTTTTATTGGCTCGATTCCAATCTAATTAGACTAGTAATTCATGAAAAACAAACAAGCCCGAAGTTATCGTGAAATCAAAAACAAGTTTTCATTGGCTCGATTCCAATCGAATGAGACTATCAATTCGCCAAGAATGAACAAAGCTGTAGTTATCATGAAATCAAAACCTATTTTTCATTGGCTCGATTCCAATCAAATTAGACTAGCAATTCGCCAAAAACGAACGAACCCGAAGTTATCATGAAATCAAAAAGCACATTTCATTGGCTTGATTCCATTCGTATTAGACTAGCAATTCGTCAAAAATGAACAAACCCGAAGTTATCAAGAAATTAAAAACCACTTTTCACTGGCTTGATTCCAATCGAATTAGACTAGCCATTCGCCAAAAATGATCAAACCCGAAGTTATCAAAAAATCAATAGCCACACTTCATTGGCTCGATTCCGAACGAATTAGACTACCAATTCGCCAAAAATGAACAAACCTGAAGTTATCATGAAATCAAAAGCCTCTTTTCATTGGCTCGATTAAAATCGAATTAGACTAGCAATTCGTCGAAAACGAACAAACCTGAAGTTATCATGAAATCAAAAACCACTCTTCATTGGCTCGATTCCAATCGAATTAGACTGGGAATTCGCCAAAAATGATCAAACCCAAAGTTATTATGAAATCCAAAGCCAGTTTTCATTGACTCGATTCCAATCAAATTAGCTAGCAATTCTCCAATAAACGAACAAACCCAAAGTTATCATGAAATCAAAAGCCACATTTCATTAGCTCGATTCGAATCGAATTAGACAAGCAATTTGCCAAAAATGTACAAACCCGAAGTTATCATGAAATCAAAAACCACTCTTCATTGGCTCGATTCCAATCGAATTAGACTGGGAATTCGCCAAAAATGATCAAACCCAAAGTTATTATGAAATCAAAAGCCAGTTTTCATTGACTCGATTCCAATCAAATTAGCTAGCAATTCTCCAATAAACGAACAAACCCAAAGTTATCATGAAATCAAAAGCCACATTTCATTAGCTCGATTCGAATCGAATTAGACAAGCAATTTGCCAAAAATGTACAAACCCGAAGTTATCATGAAATGAAAAACTTCTTTTCAATGGCTCGATTCCAATCGAATTAGACTAGCAATTTTGCCAAAAATGAACCAATCCGAATTTATCATGAAATCAAAAACCTCTTTTCATTGGCTCGATTACAATTGAATTAGACAAGCGTTTTGACAAAAATAAACAAACCCAAAGTTATCATAAAATCAAAAGCTACGTTTCATTGGTTCGATTCCATTCGAATTAGACTAGGAATTCGCAAAAAATGAACAAACCCGAAGTTATCATGAAATCAAAAACCACTTTTCATTGGCTCAATTCCAATCAAATTAGACTAGCTATTCGCCAAAAATGAACAAACCTGAAGTTATCATGAAATCAAAAACACGTTTTCATTGGCTCGATTCCAATCGAATGAGACTAGCAATTCGCCAAAAACGAACAAACTGAAGTTTTCACGGATTCAAAAGCTACTTTTCATTGGCTCCATTCCAATCGAATTATACTAGCAATTTGCCAAAAATGAACGACCTTGAAGTTATCATGAAATCAAAAATCACATTTCATTGGCTTGATTCCATTCGAATTAGACTAGCAATTCGCAAAAGTGAACAAACTCGAAGTTATCATGAAATCAAAAACCACTTTTCATTGGCCCGATTCCAATCAAATTAGACTAGCTATTCGCCAAAAATGAACAAACCCGAAGTTGTCAAAAAATCAGTAGCTACACTTCATTGGCTCGATTCCGAATGAATTAGACTAGCAATTCGCCAAAAACAAACAAACCTGAAGTTATCATGAAATAAAAAACACATTTTCATTGGCTCGATTCCAACCGAATGAGACTAGCAATTCCCTAAAAATGAACAAATCGAAGTTTTCGTGAGATCAAAAGCTACTTTTCATTGGCTCGATTCCAATCGAATTAGACTAGCAATTCGCCAAAAACGAACGACCCCGAAGTTATCCTAAAATCAAAAGCCAGTTTCACTGGCACGATTCCATTCGAATTAGACTAGCAATTTGCCAAAAAAACAAACAAAATCGTGGTTATCATGAAATCAAAAGCCACATTTCATTTGCTCGATTCCATTCGAACTAGACTAGCAATTCCCCAAAAATGAACAAACCCAAAGTTATCATGAAATCAAAATACTCTTTTCATTGGCTCGATTAAAATCGAATTAGACTAGCAATTTGCCGAAAATGAACAAACTTGAAGTATCATGAAATCAAAAACCACTCTTCATTGGCTCGATTCCAATCGAATTAGACTGGGAATTCGCCAAAAATGATCAAACCCGAAGTTATCATGAAATCCAAAGCTACTTTTAATTGACTCGATTCCAATCGAATTAGCTAGCAATTCTCCAATAAACGAACAAACCCAAAGTTATCATGAAATCAAAAGCCACATTTCATTAGCTCGATTCGAATCGAATTAGACAAGCAATTCGCCAAAAATGAACAAACCCGAAGTTATCATGAAATGAAAAACTTCTTTTCATTGGCTCGATTCCACTCGAATTAGACTAGCAATTTTGCCAAAAATGACCCAACCCGAATTTATCATGAAATCAAAAACCTCTTTTCATTGGCTCGATTATAATTGAATTAGACTAGCGTTTCGACAAAAGTAAATAAACCCAAAGTTATAATGAAATCAAATGCTACTTTTCATTGGCTCGATTCTATTCGAATTAGACTCGGAATTTGCAAAAAATGAACAGACCCGAAGTTATCATGAAATCAAAAACCACTTTTCATTGGCCCGATTCCAATCAAATTAGACTAGCTATTCGCCAAAAACGAACAAACCCGAAGTTATCAAGAAATCAATAGCCACACTTCACTGGCTCGATTCCAAACGAATTAGACTAGCAATTCGCCAAAAACAAACAAACCTGAAATTATCATGAAATCAAAAACACGTTTTCATTGGCTCGATTCCAATCGAATGAGACTAGCAATTCACCAAAAATGAACAAACCGAAGTTTCCGTGAAATCAAAAGCTACTTTTCATTGGCTCGATTCCAATCGAATTAGACTATCAATTCGCCAAAAATGAACGACCCCGATGTTATCCTGAAATCAAAAGCCAGTTTCATTGGCACGATTCCATTCGAATTAGACTAGCAATTTGCTAAAAAAAATAAAATCGAGGTTATCATGAAATCAAAAGCCACATTTCATTTGCTCGATTCCATTCAATCTAGACAAGCAATTCCCCAAAATTGAACAAACCCGAAAGTTATCATGAAATCAAAGACCATTTTTCATTGGCTTGATTCCATTCGAATTAGACTAACAACTCGCTAGAAATGAACAAACCCGAAGTTATCATGAAATCAAAAACCACTTTTCATTGTCTCGATTCCAATCAAATTAGACTAGCAATTCACGAAAAATGAACAAACCTGAAGTTATCATGAAATCAAAAACCAGTTATCATTGGCTCAATTCCAATCGAATGAGACCACCAATTTGCCAAAAATGAACAAACCCGAAGTTATCATGAAATCAAAAGCTACATTTTATTGGCTCGATTCCAATCGAATCAGACTAGCAATTTGCCAAAAACGAACGAACCCGAAATTATCATGAAATCAAAAAGCACATTTCATTGGCTTGATTCCATTCGAATTAGACTAGCAATTCACAAAAACGAACAAACCCGAAGTTATCATGAAATCAAAATCCACTTTTCATTAGCTCGATTGCAATCGAATTAGACTAGCAATTCGCCAAAAATAAACAAACCCGAAGTTATCCTAAAGTCAAAAGCCACATTTCGATGGCTCGATTCCATTCGAATTAGACTACCAATTTGCCAAAAATGAACAAGCTTGAATCGAATTAGACTAGTAATTCGCCAAAAATGAACAATCCCGAAGTTATCATGAAATCAAAACCTACTTTACGTTGGCTCGATTCTAGCCGAATTGGACTAGTAATTCGCCAAAAATGAACAAACCCTAAGTTATCATGAAAACAAAATCCACATTTCATTGGCTCGATTCCAGTCGAATTAGACTAGCAATTCCCCAAAATGGAGCAAACCCGAAGTTATCATGAAATCAAAAACTCCTTGTCATTGTCACGATTCCAATCGAAGTAGAATAGCAATTCTCCAAAAACGAACAAACCCGAAGTTATTATGAAATCAAAAGCCACTTTTCATTGGCTCTATTCCAATCGAATTAGACTAGCAATTTGCCAAAAATGAACAAACCTGAAGTTATCTTGAAATCAAAAGCTACTTTTCATTAGCTCGATTCCAATCGAATTAGACTAGGAATTCGTCAAAACGAACAAATAGGAAGTTATCATGAAAACAAAAACCACTTTTCATTGCCTTGATTCTAATCGAATTAAACTACCAATGCGCCAAAAATGGACAAACCCTAAGTTAACATGAAATCGAAAACCACTTTTCATTGGCTCGATTCCAATCGAATTAGACTAGCAATTCGCCAAAAATGAACGAACCCAAAGTTATCATGAAATCAAAAAGTACATTTCATTGACTTGATTCCGTTCAAATTAGACTAGCAATTCACAAAAAGGAACAAACTCAAAGTTATCATGAAATCAAAAACCACTTTTCATTGGCTCGATTACAATCGAATTAGATAGCTGTTTGCCAAAAATGAACAAACCCGAAGTTATCAAAAAATCAATAGCCACAGTTCATTGGCTCAATTCCGAACGAATTAGATTAGCAATCGCCAAAAATGAACAAACCTGAAGTTATCATGAAATCGAAAGGCAATTTTGATTGGCTCGATTCCAATCGAATTAGACTAGCAATTCGTCGAAAATGAACAAACCTGAAGTTATCATGAATCAAAAATCACTCTTCATTGGATCGATTCCAATCGAATTAGACTGGGAATTTGTCAAAGATGATCAAACCCAAAGTTATCAGGAAATGAAAAGCCACTTTTCATTGCCTCGATTCCAATCGAATTAGATTAGAAATTCTCCAATAAACGAAAAAATGAAAGTTATCATGAAATCAAAAGCCACATTTCATTAGCTCGATTCGAATCGAAATAGACAAGCAATTCGCCAAAAAGGAACAAACCCGAAGTTATCATGAAATGAAAACCTTCTTTTCATTAGCTTGATTGCAATTGAATTAGACTAGCAATTTTGCCAAAAATGAACCAACCCGAATTTATCATGAAATCAAAAACCACTTTTCATTGGCTCGATTACAATCGAATTAGACTAGCATTTCGACAAAAATGAACAAACCCGAAGTTTTCAAGAAATCAAAAGCCACATTTCATTGGCTCGATTCCATTCGAATTAGACTAGCAATTCGCCAAAAATGAACAAACCCGAAGTTATCTTGAAATCAAAAGCCACTTTTCCTTGGCTCGATTCCAATCGAATTAGACTAGAAATTCGCCTAAAACGAACAAACCCAAAGTTATCATGAAATCAAAAGCCACATTTCATTGGTTCGATTCCAATCGAATTAGACTAGCACCTAGCAAAAACCGAACAAACACGAAGTTATCATGAAATCAAAAGACACTTTTCATTGGCTCGATTGAAATAAAACTAGACTAGTATTTCACCAAAAATGAACAAACCCGTAGTTATCATGAAATCAAAAGCCACTTTACATTGGCTCGATTCCAATCGAATTAGACTAGCATTCGCCAAAAACGAACAAACCCGAAGTTATCATGAAATCAAAAGGCACTCTTCATTGGCTCGATTCCAATCGAATTAGACTAGCATTTCACCAAAAATGTACAATCTCGAAGTTAACATGAAATCAAAACCTACTTTTCATTGGCTCGATTCCAATCGAATTAGACTAGCAATTTGCAAAAAATGAACAAACCAAAAGTTATCATGGAAGCAAAAACAACTTTTCATTGGCTCAATTCCAATCGAATTAGACTTGCAATTCGGCAAAAATGAACGAAGCCTAAGTTATCATGAAATCAAAAGCCACTTTTCATTGTCTCGATTCCAATCAAATTAGACTAGCAATTCATGAAAAAGAACAAACACGATGTTATAATGAAATCAAAAACCAGTTTTCATGGTTCGATTCCAATCGAATGAGACTAGTAATTCGCTAAAAATGAACAAACCCGAAGTTATCATGAAATCAGAAGCCACTTTGCATTGGCTCGATTCCAATCGAATTAGACTAGCTGATCGCCAAAAATGAACAAACCCGAAGTTCTCATGAAATCAATAGCCGCATTTCATTGGCTCGATTACAATCGAATTAGACTAGAAATCGCCAAAAATGAACAAGCCCGTAGTTGTCATGAAATCAAAACCCTCTTTTCGTTGGATCGATTCCAATCGAATTAGACTAGCAATTCACCAAAAATGAACAAACCCAAAGTTATCACGAAATAAAAAACCACTTTTCATTAGCTCGATTGCAATCGAATTAGACAAGCAATTCGCCAAAAAGGAACAAACCCGAAGTTATCATGAAATGAAAACCTTCTTTTCATTAGCTCGATTGCAATCGAATTAGACTAGCAATTTTGTCAAAAATGAACCAACCCGAATTTATCATGAAATCAAAAACCACTTTTCATTGGCTTGATTACAATCGAATTAGACTAGCATTTCGACAAAAATGAACAAACCCGAAGTTTTCAAGAAATCAAAAGCCACATTTCATTGGCTCGATTCCATTCGAATTAGACTAGCAATTCGCTAAAAATGAACAAACCCGAAGTTATCTTGAAATCAAAAGCCACTTTTCCTTGGCTCGATTCCAGTCGAATTAGACTAGAAATTCACCTAAAACGAACAAACCCAAAGTTATCATGAAATCAAAAGCCACATTTCATCGGTTCGATTCCAATCGAATTAGACTAGCACCTAGCAAAAATCGAACAAACGCAAAGTTATCATGAAATCAAAAGACACTTTTCATTGGCTCGATTGAAATAAAACTAGACTAGTATTTCACCAAAAATGAACAAACCCGTAGTTATCATGAAATCAAAAGCCACTTTACATTGGCTCGATTCCATTCGAATTAGACTAGCAATTCGCCAAAAATGAACAAACCCAAAGTTATCATGAAATCAAAAACCACTTTTCATTGGCTCGATTCCAATTGAATTACCCTAGCAATTCGCCAAAAATGAACAAACCGGAAGTTATCATGAAATCAAAAACCACTTTTCAACGGCTCGATTCCAATCGAATAAGACTAGTAATTCGCAAAAAATGAACAAACCCGAAGTTTTAATTTAATTGGCTCGATTCCATAGACTAGCAATTCACAAAAAACGAACAAACCCGAAGTTATCATAAAATCAAAAAGCACTTTTCATTGGCTCGATTCCAATTGAATTGGACTAGCAATTGGCAAAAAATGAACGAGCTGGAAGTTATCATGAAATCAAAAACCTCTTTTCATTGGCTTGTTTCTAATCAAATTAGAATAGCAATTCGACAAAAATGAACAAGCACGAAGTTACTATGATATCAAAAGACACTTTTCATTGGCTCGATTGCAATCGAATTAGACTAGCAATTCTCCAAAAATGAACAAACCCGAATTTATCATGAAATTATCAAAAAACTCTTTTCATTGGCTCGAATCCAATCGAATTAGACTTGCAAGAAGCCAAAACGAACAAACCCGAAGTTATCATGAAACCAAAGAATACTTTTCAATTGCTCGATTCAAATCAAATTAGATTAGCAAGTAGCCAAAAAGGAACAAACTCGAAGTTATCATGAAATCAAAAACCACTTTTCATTGGCTCGATTCCAATTGAATTAGGCTAGCAATTCGCCAAAAACGAACAAGCCCGAAGTTATCATGAAATTAAAAATCACTTTTCATTGGCTTGATTCCAATCGAATTAGACTAGCAATTATCCAAAAACGAACAAACCCAATGTTATCATGAAATCAAAAACGACTTTACATTGGCTCGATTCCCATCAAATTGGACTAAAAATTCGCCAAAAATGAACAAACCCCAAATTATCATGAAATAAAATCCACGTTTCATTGGCTCGATTCCAACTGAATTAGACTAGCAATTCCTCAAAACGGAGCAAACCCGAAGTTATCATGAAATCAAAAACCACTTGTCATTGTCTCGATTCCGAACGCAGTAGACTAGAAATTTGCCTAAAACGATCAAACCCAAAGTTATCATGAAATCAAAAGCCACATTTCATTGGTTCGATTCCAATTGAGTTAGACTAGCGCCTAGCAAAAAAATGAACAAACACGAAGTTATCATGAAATCAAAAGACACTTTTCATTGGCTCGATTCAATTCGAATTACACTATCATTTTGCCAAAAATGAACAAACCCGAAGTTATCATGAAATCAAAAGCACTTTTCATTGGCTCGATTCCAATCGAATTAGAGTAGAAATTTGCCAAACACGAACAAACCCGAAGTTTTCATGAAATCAAAAATCACATTTCATTGGCTCAATTCTAGTCGAATTAGACTAGCGAGTCGCCAAAAATGAACAAACCCATAGTTACCTTGAAATCAAAACCCTCTTTTCATTGGCTCGATTCCAATCGAATTAGACTAGCAATTCGTCGAAATCAAACAAACCCGAAGTTATAATGAAATCCAAAACCAATTTTCATTGGCTCGATTCCAATCAAATTAGACTAGTAATTCGCCAAGAACGAAAAAACCCGAAGTTATCGTGAAATCAAAAACGACTTTTCCTTGGCTCGATTCCAATCGAATTAGACAAGAAATTCGCCAGAAACGAACAAACCCGAAGTTATCATGAAATCAAAAGGCATTCTTCATTGGCTCGATTCCAATCAAATTAGACTAGCATTACGCCAAAAATGAACAAACATGAAGTTATCATGAAATCAAAGCCACTTTTCATTGGCTTGATTCCAATCGAATTAGACTAGCAATTCGTCAAAAACGAGCAAACCGAAAGTTATCATGGAAACAAAAACCACTTTTCATTGGCTCATTTCCAATCGAATTAGACTTGCAATTCGCAAAAAATGAACAAAGCCTAAGTTATCATGAAATCAAAAACCACTTTTCATTGTCTCGATTCCAATCGAATTAGATTATCAATTTGCGAAAAACAAACAAACATGATGTTATCATGAAATCCAAAACCAGTTTTCATCGCTCGATTCCAATCGAATGAGACTAGCAATTCGCCAAAAATGAAGAAACTTGAAGTTATCATGAAATCAAAAGCAACTTTGCATTGGCTCGATTTCAATCGAATAAGACTAGCAATTCGCCAAAAACGAACAAACCCGAAGTTATCATGAAATGAAAAGGCACTCTTCATTGGCTCGATTCCAATCGAATTAGACTACCATTTCGCCATAAACGAACAAACCCGAAGCTATCATAAAATCAAAAGCCACTTTTCATTGGCTCGATTCCAATTGAATTAGACTAGCAATTCGCCAAAAATGAACAAATCGAAAGCTATCATGGAAACGAAAACCACTTTTCATTAGCTCATTTCCAATCGAATTAGACTTCCAATTCGCCAAAAATGAACAAAGCCTAAGTTTTCATAAAATCAAAAGCCACTTTTCATTGTCTCGATTCCAAACGAATTAGACTAGCAATTCGCGAAAAATGAATTAACACGATGTTATAATGAAATCAAAAACCAGGTTTCATGGCTCGATTCCAATCGAATGAGACTAGTAATTCGCCAAAAATGAAAAAACCCGAATTTATCATGAAATCAAATGCCACTTTGCATTGGCTTGATTCCAATCGAATTATACTAGCTGATCACCAAAAATGAACAAACCCAAATTTCTCATGAAATCAATAGCCACGTTTCGTTGGCTCGATTCCAATCAAATTAGACTAGAATTCATGAAAAATGAACAAACTCGTAGTTATCATGAAATGAAAACCCTCTTTTCATTGGATCGATTCCAATCGAGTTAGACTAGCAATTCGCCAAAAATGAACAAACCCAAAGTTATCATGAAATCAAAAACCACTTTTCATTGGGTCGATTCCAATCGAATTAGACTAGCAATTCGCCTAAAACGAACAAGCCCAAAGTTATCATGAAATTAAAAGCCACATTTCATTGGTTCGATTCCAATCGTATTAGACTAGCTCCTAGCAAAAAACGAACAAACCCGAAGTTATCATGAAATCAAAAAGACACTTTTCATTGGCTCGATTCAAATCGAAATGGACAAGCATTTTGCCGAAAATGAACAAACCCAAAGTTATCATGAAATCAAAAGCCACTCTTCATTGGCTCGATTCCAATCGAATTAGAGTAAAAATTTGCCAAAAACGAACAAACCCGAAGCTTTCATGAAATCAAAAACCACATTTCATTGGCTCGATTCCAATCGAATTAGACTAGCAAGTCGCCAAAAATGAACAAACTAGTAGTTATCGAGATATCAAAAAACACTTTACATTGGCTCGATTCCAATCGAATTGGACAAGCAATTCTTTAAAAATGAACAAACACTAAGTTATCATGAAATCAAAAACCACTTTTAAATGGTTCGATTCCAATCGAGTGAGACCAGCAATTCGGCAAAAAATGAACAAACTCGAAGTTATCCTGAAATCAAAAGCCACATTTCATTGGTTCGATTCCAATCGAATTAGACTAGCAATTCGCCAAAAATGAACAAACCCGAAGTTATCATGAAATCAAAATCCACATTTCATTGGCCCGATTCCAATCGAATTAGACTAGGAATTCCCCATAAATTAACAAACACGAAGTCATCAAGAAATCAAAAACCTCTTTTCATTGGCTCCATTCCAATCGAATTAGACTAGCAATTCGCCAAAAACGAACAAAGCCGAAGTTATCATGAAATCAAAAACCACTTTTCATTGGCTCAATTCCAATCAAATTACACTAGCAAGTCGCCAAAAATGAACAAACCCAAAGTTATCATGAAATCAAAAACCCCATTTCAATGGCTCGATTCAAATCGAATAAGACTGGCAATTCACAAAAAATGAACAAACCCGAAGTTATAAGGAAATCAAAAGCAACATTTAATTGACTCGATTCCAATCGAATTAGACTAGCAATTCGCTAAAAACGAACAAACCCGAAGTTATCATGAAATCAAAAACCACTTTTCATTGGCTTGATTCCAATTGGATTAGACTAGAAATTCGCCAAAAACAAACAAGCTCGAAGTTAACTTGAAATCAAAAGCCGCTTTTCATTA
Organism: Olea europaea var. sylvestris; assembly: GCF_002742605.1. Classification (NCBI taxonomy): domain Eukaryota; kingdom Viridiplantae; phylum Streptophyta; class Magnoliopsida; order Lamiales; family Oleaceae; genus Olea; species Olea europaea. Next base: position 336,257 of record NW_019232700.1, on the reverse strand, counting down.
GCTTGATTCTAATCAAATTGGACTAGCAATTCGGCAAAAACGAACAATCCCAAAGTTATCATGAAATCAAAAACCACTTTACATTTGCTCGATTCCAATCGAATTGGACTAGAAATTCGTTAAAAAACGAACAAACCTTAAGTTATCATGAAATCAAAATCCACTTTTCATTGGCTTGAATCCAATCGAGTTAGACTAGCATTCGCCAAAAACGAACAAGCCTGAAGTTATCATGAAATAAAAAACCATTTTTCTTTGTGTCGATTCCAATCGAATTACGCTAGCATTTTGCCAAAAATGAACAAACCCGAAGTTATCAAGAAATCAAAAGCCACTTTACATTGGCTTGATTCCAATCGAATTGGACTAGTAATTCGTTAAAAATGAACAATCCCTAAGTTATCATGTATTCAAAAAACACTTTACATTGGCTCGATTCCAATCGAATTAGACTAGCAATTTGTTAAAAACAAAAACCCTAAGTTATCATGAAATTAAAATCCACTTTTCATTTGCTCGATTCCAGGCGAGTTAGACTAGCAATTCGCCTAAAATGAACAAGCCCAAAGTTATCATGAAATCAAAAGCCACAATTCATTGGTTCGATTCTAATCGAATTAGACTAGCTCCTAGCAAAAAAGAACAAACCCGAAGTTATCATGAAATCAAAAGACACTTTTCATTAGCTCGATTCCAATCGAATTGGACTAGCAATTCCTTAAAAACAAACAAACCCTAAGTTATCATGAAATCAAAATCCACTTTTCATTGGCTCGATTCCTGTCGAGTTAGACTAGCAATTCGTCAAAAATGAACCAACCCGAAGTTATCATGAAATCAAAAACCACTTTTCATTGGCTTGATTCCAATTGAATTCGACTAGCAATTCGCCAAAAATGAACAAACCCAAAGTTATCATGAAATCAAAAAACAATTTACATTGGCTCGATTCCAATCAAATTTGACTAGCAATTCGTTAAAAATGAACAAACCCTAAGTTATCATGAAATCAAAATTCATTTTTCATTGGCTCGATTCCAATCGAGTTAGACTAGCAATTCGCTAAAAATGAACAAACCCGAAGTTATCATGAAATCAAAAACTACTTTTCATTGGGTCGATTCCAATAGAATTAGACTAGCAATTCGTCTAAAACAAACAAGCCCAAAGTTATCATGAAATCAAAAGCCACATTTCATTGGTTCGATTCCAATCGAATTAGACTAGCTCCTAGCAAAAAATGAACAAACCCAAAATTATCATGAAATAAAACGACCCTTTTCATTGGCTTGATTAAAATCGAATTGGACAAGCATTTTGCCAAAAATGAACAAACCCAAAGTTATCTTGAAATCAAAAGCCCTCTTCATTGGCTCGATTCCAATCGAATTAGAGTAAAAATTTGCCAAAAATGAACAAACCTGAAGTTTTCATGAAATCGAAAACTACATTTCATTGGCCCGATTCCAATCGAATTAGACTTGCAAGTCGCCAAAAATGAACAAACTCGTAGTTGTCTTGATATCAAAAAACACTTTACATTGGCTAGATTCCAATCGAATTGGACTAGCAATTTGCTAAAAATGAACAAACCCTAAGTTATCATGAAATCAAAAACCACTTTTTATTGGCTCGATTCCAATCGAATTAGACAAGCAATTCGCCAAAAATGAACAAAGTCGAAGTTATCCTGAAATCGAAAGCCACATTTCATTGGTTCGATTCCAATCGAATTAGACTAGCAATTCGCCAAAAATGAACAAACCCGAAGTTATCATGAAATCAAAAACCACTTTTTATTGGCTCGATTCCAATCGAATTAGACTAGCAATTCGCCAAAAATGAACAAACCCGAAGTTATCATGAAATCAAAATCCACATTTCAATGGCCCGATTCCAATCGAATTTGACTAGCCGTTTGCCAAAGACGAACCAACCCAAAGTTATCATGAAATCGAAGGCCACTTTACAGTTGCTCGATTACAATCGAATTGGACTAGCAATTCGTTAAAAAACGAACAAACCCTAAGTTATCATGAAATCAAAATCCACTTTTCATTGGCTCGATTCCAATCGAGTTAGACTAGCAATTCGCCAAAAATGAGCAAACTCGAAGTTATCATGAAATCAAAAATCACTTTTCATTTGCTCGATTCCAATCGAATTGGACTAGCAATTAATTAAAAAATGAACAAACCCTAAGTTATAATGAAATCAAAATCCACTTTTCATTTGCTCTATTACAATCGAATTGGACTAGCAATTCGTTAAAAACGTACAAACCCTATGTTATCATGAAATCAAAAACCACTTTTCATTGGCTCGATTCCAATCGAATTAGACTAGCAATTCGCCAAAAATGAACAAACTCGAAGTTATCCTGAAAACAAAAGCCACATTTCATTGGTTCGATTCCAATCGAATTAGACTAGCAATTAGCCAAAAATGAACAAACCCGAAGTTATCATGAAATCAAAATCAGCATTTCATTGGCCCGATTCCAATAGAATTAGACGAGCAGTTCCCCGTAAATGAACAAAACCGAAGTTATGAAGAAATCAAAAACCTCTTTTCATTGACTCCATTCTAATAGAATTAGACTGGCAATTCGCCAAAAATGAACAAACCCGACGTTATCATGAAATCAAAAACCGCTTTTCATTGGCTCGATTCCAATCGAATTACACTAGCAATTCACCAAGAACGAACAAACCCGAAGTTATCATGAAATCAAAGACCATTTTTCATTGGCTCGATTCCAATTGGATTAGACTAACAATTCACCAAAAACAAACAACCTTGAAGTTAACATGAAATCAAAAACCTCTTTTCATTAGTTTGATTCCAATCGAATTTGACTAGCAGTTCGCCAAAAACGAACAAACCCAAAGTTATCATGAAATCAAAAACAACTTTACATTTGCTCGATTCCAATCGAATTGGACTAGCAATTCGTTAAAACGAACAAACCATAAGTTATCATGAATTTAAAATCCACTTTTCATTAGGTCTATTCCAATCGAATTACTCTAGCAATTCGCCAAAAATGAACAAACCCGAAGTTATCATGAAATCAAAAACTACTTTTCATTGGCTCGATTCCAATCGGATAGGCCGAAGTTATAATGAAATCAAAAGCCACATTACATTGGCTCGATTCCAATCGAATTGGACTAGCAATTCGTTAAAAACAAACAAACCCTAAGTTATCATGAAATCAAAATCCACTTTTCATTGGCTCGATTCCAATCGAGTTAGACTGGCAATTCGCCAAAAATGAATAAACCTAAAGTTATCATGAAATTTAAAACCACTTTTCATTGGTTTGATTCCAATCGAATTTGACTAGAAATTTGCCAAAAACGAACAAACCCAAAGTTATCATGAAATCAAAAAACAATTTACATTGGCTCGATTCCAATCGAATTGGATTAGCAATTCGTTAAAAATGAACAAACCCTAAGTTATCATGAAATCAAAATCCACTTTTCATTGGCTCGATTCCAATTGAGTTAGACTACCAATTCGCCAAAAAAGGAACAAACTCGAACTTATCATGAAATCAAATACCACTTTTCATTGGGTCAATTCCAATCAAATTAGACTAGTAATTCGCCTAAAACGAACAAGCCCAAAGTTCTCATGAAATTAAAAGCCACATTTCATTGGTTTGATTCCAATCGAATTAGACTACCTCCTAGCAAAAAACGAACAAACCCGAAGTTATCATGAAATCAAAAGACACTTTTCATTGGCTCGATTCAAACCGAATTGGACAAGCATTTTGCCAAAAATGAACAAACCCAGAGTTATCATCAAATCAAAAGCCACTCTTCATTGGCTCGATTCCAATTGAATTAGAGTAAAAATTTGCCCAAAACGAACAAACCCGAAGTTTTCATGAAATCAAAAACCACATTTCATTGGCTCAATTCCAATTGAATTAGACTAGCAAGTCGTCAAAAATGAACAAACCAGAAGTTATCATGAAATTAGAAACCACTTTTCATTGGCTTGATTCCAGTTGAATTCGACAAGCAATTCGCCAAAAATGAAAAATCCCAAAGTTATAACGAGATCGAAAAACACCTTACATTGGCTCGATTCCAATCGAATTGGACTAGCAATTCGTTTAAAACGAACAAACCCTAAGTTATCATGGAATCAAAATCCACTTTTCATTAGCTAGATTCCCATTGAGTTAGACTAGCAACTCATCAAAAATGAACAAACCCGAAGTTATCATGAAATCAAAAACCACTTTTCATTGGCTCGATTCCAATCGAATTAGACTAGCATTTCGCCTGAAATGAACAAACCCAAAGTTATTATGAAATCAAAAGCCACATTTCATTGGTTCGATTCCAATTGAATTAGACTAGCTCCCAGCAAATAACTAACAAACCCAAAGTTATCATGAATTCAAAAGACACTTTTCATTGGCTTGATTCAAATCGAATTAGACAAGCATTTTGCCAAAAATGAACAAACACGAAGTTATCATGAAATCGAAAGCCACTCTTCAATGGCTCGATTCCAATCGAATTGGACTAGCAATTCGTTAAAAATGAACAAACCCGAAGTTATCATGAAATCAAAATCCACTTTTCAATGGCTCAATTCCAATCGAATTGGACTAGCAATTCGTTAAAAATGAACAAACCCTAAATTATCATGAAATCAAAATCCACTTTTCATTGGCTAGATTCCAATCGAGTTAGACTACCAATTCGCCAAAAACGAACAAACCCGAAGTTATCATGAAATCAAAAACCACTTTTCATTGGGTCGATTCCAATCGAATTATGCTAGCAATTCGCCAAAAATGAAAAAACCCGAAGTTATCATGAAATCAAAAACCACTTTCCAATGCCTCGATTCCAATCGAATAGGACTAGCAATCAGCCAAAAACGAACAAATTCAAAGTTATAATAAAATCAAAAGCCACATTTAAATGGCTCGATTCCAATCAAATTAGACTAGCAATTTGACAAAAAATGAACAAACTCGAAGTTATCATGAAATCAAAAACAAATTTTCATTGGCTCGATTCCAATCGGACTAGACTAGCAGTTCGCCAAAAACGAACAAACCCAAACTTATCATGAAATCAAAAACCACTTTACATTGGCTCGATTCCAATTGAATTGGACTAGCAACTCGTTAAAAATGAACAACCCCTAAGTTATCATGAAATCAAAAAAAACTTTACATTGGCTCGATTCCAATCGAATTGGACTAGCAATTCGTGAAAAACATACAAACCCTAATTATTCATGAAATCAAAATCCACTTTTCAGTGGCTCGATTCCAATCAAGTTAGACTAGCAATTCGCCAAAAATACACAAAACTGAAGTTATCAAGAAATCAAAAACCTCTTTTCATTAGCTCCATTCCAATCGAATTAGACTAGCAATTCGCCAAAAATGAACAAACCCAATGTTATCATGAAATCAAAAACAACTCTTCATTGGCTCGATTCCAATCGAATTACACTAGCAAGTCGCCAAAAATGAACAAACCCGAAGTTATCATGAAATCAAAAACCCCCTTTCAATGGGTCAATTGAAATCGTAAAAGACTAGCAACTCGTAAAAAATGAACAAACCCGAGGTTTTAATGAAATCAAAAGCCACATTTAGTTGGATCGATTCCAATCGAATTAGACTAGCAATTCGCCAAAAATAAACAAACCCAAAGTTATCATGAAATCAAAATCCACTTTTCATTGGCTCGATTCCAATTGGATTAGACTTGCAATTCGCCAAAAATAAACAAGCCCGAAGTTAACAAGAATTAAAAAAACCACTTTTCATTAGCTTGATTCCAATCGAATTTGACTAGCAATTCGCCAAAAACGAAAAAACCCGAAGTTATCATGAAATCAAAAACCACTTCACATTTGCTCGATTCTAATCGAATTGGACTAGCAATTCGTTAAAAATGAACAAACCCTCATGAAATCAAAATCCCCTTTTCATTGGCTCGATTCCGATCGAGTTAGACTAGCAATTCGCCAAAAACGAAAAAACCAGAAGTTATCATGAAATCAAAAACAACTTTTCATTGGGTCGATTCCAATCGAATTACTGATGCGAACCCCGTAGCAATGGAAACTACGAAACCCACAACTAGATTGATGCGGAACCCAAGAACGCCAATACTAATCCGGTTTTGGATCTTGAACCCCAATAATCGAACCACAAAACCTTTGATTAGCGATGAATCTAAAACCCCTTGATTACAATCAATGAAACCCACAATCCGACGTCAAGAACGCCACAAGAAATCGATTCTTGATAAGTTCTAAGTTTGTCCGATGAAGAACAATTGATTGAAAGGAAATTTCTCTCTCTGTATTAATTTCAGCAAAAGTTTTTACATAATGAAAAGAGTTCGGTGGCCTTCTATGCGGCCGCATAGGCCGTTGAGCCTACGGTCGCATAGACCAACTCCGTACCGCCTTCGTCCGCTTTTATCTCGTTGATCCAAGTTCCTTCGGCCTTCGACCCCAACATGAAACTTTTCCATTTGACCTCCCGAACATTGTTTCATCGATCGTTTGCTTTACAAGCAATCCCATTGCTTCTTTCACTCGCTTCGCCTCGATCGCGTCATTGGTCTGCCTTCGACTATCAATGGATCCTTTCCGTAACTCATCGCTTAACTCGCTTCGATTGTGGACATGCCTTGATGCATATCATCCCCTCCCTCTTCGAAAGGATTTGTCCTCGAATCTGAACCTGTATCGAAAAGAGATAGATCAGTAACATTAAAAGTAGCTGAAACATTATACTCACCTGGTAAGTCCACTTTGTAGGCATTGTCGTTGATCCGCTCGATGACTTGAAACGGTCCATCGCCTCTTGGTTCCTCTGTTCTGGAAAACGCTCCTTTCTGAAATGCACCCAGACCCAATCTCCAGGTTCAAATGTAACGCGTCTCCTTCCTTTGTTTGCTTTTAATGCAACCATCTTTCCTTTCTCTTCGATCTGCATCCTGACCCTTTCATGGAGTGCTTTCACCATCTCTGCCTTGCGTTTCCCATCCAAGCTACCTCGTTCATGCACAGGTAAAGGTATTAAATCCATAGGTGTTAGTGGATTAAACCCATAAATAATCTCAAAAGGAGAAAATGAAGTAGTAGAATGCATGGCTCGATTATATGCAAACTCTATGAATGGTAAACACTCTTCCTATGATTTCAAATTGTTATTGATCACTATCCTAAGCAATTGTGTCATAGTTCGATTTACCACCTCGATTTGACCATCTGTTTGTGGGTGACAAGTTGTAGAAAACAATAACTTAGTTCCTAACTTACTCCACAAAACACGCCAAAAATGACTCAAAAATTTCACATCTCTATCTGACACTATACTCTTAGGTACTCCATGTAAACGTACTATTTCCTTAAAGAACAAGTCCGCAATATTAGTAGCATCGTCAGTTTTATGACATGGTATAAAGTGCGCCATCTTACTGAACCTATCGACCACTACAAATATTGAATCCCTACCCCTCTTTGTCCTAGGAAAACCTAACACAAAATCCATAGATATGTCTACCCATGGTTCACCAGGCACAGGCAAAGGAGTATACAATCCATGAGGTTGAACCTTAGACTTAGACTTTTCACAAGTTATGCACTTTTCACATATTTGCTCTACGTCATGTCGCATTCTAGGCCAATAAAAATGTTCTCCTAACATGTCTAAAGTCTTTTGAACACCGAAGTGTCCCATTAAACCACCCCCATGTTCTTCCCTTACCAATAATTCACGCAAAGAACAATTAGGAATGCACAACTTATTTTCCTTAAACAGATATCCTTCATGCCTATAGAATTTATCAAATGCACATTTGTCACATGAAGCATATATATCAGAAAAATCACTTTCAGTTTCATACATGCTTTTAATATGCTCAAAACCAAGTAATCTAGTACTTAATGAATTTAAAAGCACGTACCTTCGAGACAATGCATCAGCAACTATGTTTTCATTACCTTGTTTGTACTTGATGACGTATGGAAAAGTCTCAATAAACTCCATCCATCTCGCATGTCTTTTGTTCAACTTACCTTGACCTCTCAAATGCTTCAAAGATTCATGATCGGTGTGTATCACGAATTCCTTTGGCCATAAGTAGTGCTGCCAAGTCTCCAAAGCTCGAACAAGTGAATACAACTCTTTGTCATATGTCAGATAGTTCAATGCTGCTCCACTCAACTTTTCACTAAAGTAAGCAATAGGCCTCCTTTCCTGCATTAATACTGCTCCTATAACTATCCCTGATGCATCACACTCAACCTCGAATGTTTTATCAAAATTAGGTAATGCTAAAACAAGTGCTTTACATAGCTTATCCTCAATCATGTTAAATGCAACTTCCTGTGATTCTCCCCAATGGAAACCTA